>NC_056722.1:4978118-5033118 GCF_018831695.1 Puntigrus tetrazona | reverse complement strand
TGTGTGTGTGTCTGTGTGTGTGTGTGTGTGTGTGTGTGTGTGTGTGTGTGTGTGTGTGTGTGTGAGTGTGTGTGTGTGTCTGTGTCTGTCTGTGTGTGTGTGTGTGTGTGTGTCTGTGTGTGTGTGTGTGTGTGTGAGTGTGTGTGTGTGTCTGTGTCTGTCTGTGTGTGTGTGTGTGTGTGTGTGTGTGTGTGTGTGTGTGTCTGTGTGTGTGTGTGTGTGTGTGTGTGTGTGTGTGTGTGTGTGTGTGTGTGTGTGTGTGTGTGTGTGTGTGTGTGTGTGTGTGTGTGTGTGTGTGTGTGTGTGTGTGTGTGTGTGTGTGTGTCTGTGTCTGTGTGTGTGTGTGTGTCTGTCTGTGTGTGTGTGTCTGTGTGTGTGTGTGTGTGTGTGTGTGTGTGTGTGTGTCTCTGTGTGTGTGTGTGTGTGTGTCTGTCTGTGTGTGTGTGTGTGTGTGTGTGTGTGTGTGTGTGTGTGTGTGTGTGTGTGTGTGTGTGTGTGTGTGTGTGTGTGTGTGTGTGTCTGTGTGTGTGTGTGTGTGTCTGTCTGTGTGTGTGTGTGTGTGTGTGTGTGTGTGTCTGTCTGTGTGTGTGTGTGTGTCTCTGTGTGTGTGTGTGTGTCTGTCTGTGTGTGTGTGTGTGTGTGTGTGTGTGTCTGTCTGTGTGTGTGTGTGTGTGTGTGTGTGTGTGTGTGTGTGTGTCTGTGTGTGTGTGTGTGTGTGTGTGTGTGTGTGTCTGTCTGTGTGTGTGTGTGTGTGTGTGTGTGTGTGTGTGTCTGTGTGTGTGTGTGTGTGTGTGTCTGTCTGTCTGTGTGTGTGTGTGTGTGTGTGTGTGTGTGTGTGTGTGTGTGTGTCTGTCTGTGTGTGTGTGTGTGTGTGTGTGTGTGTGTGTGTGTCTGTCTGTGTGTGTGTGTGTGTGTGTGTGTGTGTGTGTGTGTGTGTGTGTGTGTGTGTGTGTGTCTGTCTGTGTGTGTGTGTGTGTGTGTGTGTCTGTGTGTGTGTGTGTGTGTGTGTGTGTGTGTGTGTGTGTGTGTGTTCACTAATAGGTGACCCGCTGCTCCGGTTACTCTTCCTCTGTGGATCACAGTTTCCAAGGCAGTGTTAAGTTCACTTGATAACACTGTAAACCGTAAATTATTCGTAAGCCTCTCGCTGACTTTTCAATAATTACGTTTGCCGCCGAAGCCCGGAGGTCACGGGAGAGGCGACCTTTCAGTCGAAGCCCATCTTTGTTTTTCTAGAGTTACATCTCAGAAAGAAGACTTTAATGAAGTCTCAGGTTAACACTCGACGCTAATAAAACCACCTTTCACTTTCTGTTCATTCGAGCTTTTTAATTTTAATTTTAGCGGCGCTTCTGTCATTTTTATTAGTTATTGTTTTTAATGCAACTGTACATTTTTGTCACACTTATTTCATGTTTTAGCGATTTTGGTACGTCAGGTTAAGCTAAATGCTGCTGAAATAAAATGGCGGTGAGCTCTTTTAATATTTTATTTATGCTTGTTTGTTTGTTTGTCTTGGTTGATGAATAATGCAGTTTAGGAGTAGTTTTAGTTAACAATAATGACCCTGGTTAGTTCGGGCATTAACTAACAAAACAAAAGATTTTAAAAATGCATAAGTAAAATGAACTAGGATAAAAGCATGCGCTTTAACTACTGTTTTCAAATGAAATCTCTCACTTATTACTTTTAGACAGACAGAAACATATTTTCTGCTGTTTTTTTTCTTTACAAAAATGTTTTCATATATCTATTTCCCCCAAGCCGGTCTATTTTTGTTGTATGGTTTTTTTATGCAATTGCGCAGCACTTCGGTAGATCTTGCTTTGATTTGAAAACCCTCAACAAATGATCTCGACATGAACCCAAACGTTTCTCGATGCATGCATTTCTGAAGCCATCTGATGGCTCTGAGGGAAACAGATGAGCGTTTCCAAGCAGCGCCGCTGTGTTATTGATCAGGAAGTGTGTGTTTGGTCAGGAGCGGGTGTGTGGACCGTGACGCCCGCCGTGATTCGGCTGACCCAGAATCCACTGAACGCAGGGCCAGAGATCAATGTGTTATTTTAACTACTGTAAAATCAAAGCTTCCGGCTCCGAGTCCAGTGAAGGTCAATACTGCAGCTTCACACGGCCGGCACTAATCAACCTGAGACATCATTCAACAAACTACAGCAGAGAGAGTGATGCTCAACCAAAACACAGAATCAGAGAGTTATCTCTCTGTATGTGTGTATATATATATATATATATATATATATATATATATATATATATATACATGTATGTAGATATTTTTATAAAATTAATTGCATCCAAAATAAAAGTTTTGGAAGTTTTTAGAGTTTTCAGTGTATATATATATATATATATATATATATATATATATATATATATAAAGACACACACACAGTATATATATATATACAGAAAATATTTACATGTTATATATTATATATTATATATATTATATATTATATTTTTAAACACACACACACACACACACACATACTGTGTATATACATATATATATATATATATATATATATATATATATACATACATTTATATATATATATATATAAATATATATATATATATATATATATATATATATATATATATATATATATATATATATATATATATATATATACATACATACATATATATATATATATATATATATATATATATATATATTTTTTTTTTTTTTTTTATTTTTTATTGTGTTTTAATGTGTCTTTTTAGTTATTTAATTTTTAACCTAATCAATATAAGTAAATAGCTGCAGTTTGTTTGAGATTAATTGGCATGCACAATGAAAAGATTAATAAATAAATAAACTTATAAATACACTTAAATGCCTGTAAATAGTTTTTGTGTGTCTATACAAACTATGTACAAACCCAAAAAATTGTTCAAAACTGAGTCATATGTGTACACACACACACACATACATGTATATATATACAAACATATATATTTTTTATATATCAGCTGTACCCACGTCAATATAAGCCAATAATAAGGATGCTTGTTTATAATAAATACATGACTAAATCCAGTTGCACGACAAAAGAAATAAACCGAAGCACGAAAAAGCTAGAAAAGCCTGGAATCTCACTGAAATATTTCTCAATAACTGAAGGTAGTTCAGTCCGTTTCGAACTTAAACAAATCACTGAAAATCAATAATAGGAATAAAACGAATGAACACGCACACAGCTGCATGAAAGACGGAGGCAGGCAGCCGCCAGAACACAAACTCAGCTTAATATCCGGATCCAAAACAAAAGCATTTGTTAAATGTCAGCATCCGAAGTGAGTTGTGTAACTCTATCGGGTCACAGAATCTGTTGTGACGGAAACAGCATGAGAGCTTGATCCAGAGAGATTCAGAGATTTTAGGAGGTGACCGCCTGTCATTTCAGAGACGGCCATTTATATAATAGCTTGAACTGGGTTTTATTTTATCTTCTTTATAATCATTTTTAAATATTTTTTAGGTTTACATTTTTTCATTTCACATTTTATTTACATTTTTAATCATTTATTTATTAATTTTCATATTGCGCGAGCCTCTCTGGCCTGGTTTCACAGACGGAGCTCAGCTTAAGCCACTAGATGCATAAAAATGCATTAGAAATAAATATTGCTGATGTGCATCCCATATTTTGAGATCTCTCAAAGAGAATGTTAAAACATGCATTTTAGTCTAGGACTGGATTTAAGTCTTGGGTGAATGAAATTTTGGCATCGTTTTTCTCGCGGCTCGGTCGAGTCCCAGCCTCGCTGCGGCACGCTCATGTTCTTCTAACACAATGAGGGTTGCTCTCTCTGCAGGAAAGCCAAGGACCCACAGAGGAATAAATCACAGCTCGCCACCGGCGTGGCATTTCAATATGTGAGATGAGACGCTCTATCGGCTGGCCTTGAGGGGTTAAAAACAAGCGTGATGCATTTGATCCCGTTTCACGCCGAAAATGACGAGTAGATTGCACCCAAGCCTGGCACATTTACCTCACTTGGCGCTTTGGGACTCACTTTTGGACTAATTCTGCATGTTTTCGTGTCGCGCGTTTCTTTCACGTGCTACCGTTCGTTCCCAGCGCCTCGGGCCAGGAAAATAATAAGCTGCGGTCTCTGGACGCGTTGCTGCGTGGCGAGTGCCGTCAGGATTAAAGGGCAGAGCTGGTTTGTTGTGGAGCTCACCTGAGGAGGAGGAGGCGTGTGAGAGCAGCAGGGGGCGGAGCCTAACACACACACACACACACACACACACACGCCATCACCTGCGCTGACTCATCCTGCAATTATCCCGAAATAAACAGGTTATTTGAATTCATGGAATTGTGACTCAAGCGTTTCTGGAAGATTCTGCTACAATTAGAGTTCAGACTGAAGAGGCTTTAAAGCTTTTATGTCTTAACGTGATGAAATATTTGACCTGAGAACGTGGAGGATGATTCAGTGTGTTTTAAAAGAAGGGGAGATAGATAGATAGATAGATAGATAGATAGATAGATAGATAGATAGATAGATAGATAGATAGATAGATAGATAGATAGATAGATAGACAAAATGATGGATGGATGGATAGATGGATGGATGGATGGATGGGATGAAAGAACAATGTCTCAATGGATGGATAGAATGACAGCCAGAACAACAGATGGACGGATGAATGGACAAAATGACAGAATGATATATGGACAGACAGCAGTGTGGATAAATAGAATGATAGACAGAACAACAGTTAGAACGATGATGAAACGATGGATGGATGGAATGCAAGAATGATGGATGAGTAGATGGTTGGATGGATTAATGAATAGAATGATAGAGAGATTGACAGACAGAATGATGGATGGACGGATGAATGATAGTTGGACTGATAGACAGAATGATAAAATGGATAGATAGATAGATAGATAGATAGATAGATAGATAGATAGATAGATAGATAGATAGATAGATAGAATAGAAAGAATCGTGGATGGATGATAGAATGGAAGAATGATGGTTGGATGGATTAATGAGTCAATGGTTGGATGGATTAATGGACAAAATGATAGACAGATTGAAAGACAGAATGATGGATGGATGGATGGGCAGAACGATAGATAGATAGATAGATAGATAGATAGATAGATAGATAGATAGATAGATAGATAGATAGATAGATAGATAGATAGATAGATAGATAGATGAATGCATGGACAAAATTCTATATTGTACGAGAGATAGATGAACGGTAAGTGAACAATAAGTAAAGAAATAAATTTGATTAACACGGCACAGCAGATAAATCTCAGACATAATCAAACAGATGAGCATCGCTGCATTCACTGACTCTATGAACACTGCCTCCTTTCATCATTTTTTCTCTCTCTTCTAATTTAGTCTTCGTGAAGACCTCCCCTTCAATTAAGAGCCCCAATCATTTACATTCATTAGCAGTAAGTCGCAGCAGTGCGTCTCTGGAACCCTGAAGTGGCCCTCAAGAACATGTTCCTCTCGCTGCTGCATCTGAGCCTGTTATGATGGGGGGCGGAGCCTCGTGATTGATGCTCCTCCGGTTTATCTGGAGCTCCATACAGTCAGAGCAATAACACTCTTTAGGGCCACTCGAGGCCTCGCTAATGAAATAATGCACTCCAGAAAACATTAAGAGCCCATGAAAGCTAATGACGCCATTGAGTTTCAACACAGGAGGAGCTTCTGATAAAATACCAGCACAGCATAATCTGCCAGATAAATGACAGTTTCTGCGGGTTGCTAAGCAAACGTTCTTGCTATGATTGCTTGAATAGGGGGTTAATGACCTCTTACATTACTGTAAGCATTAAAGTTGTGTCTCATCCTACAGCATCTTTTTTGCAAACAAGCCACAAAGAAAATATACAGAAGACCTTAGCAACATCTTAGCAAAAACAGAAAATATCTCAGCAACCCTCTACCAAGCACTCAGAACACCTTAGCAACCACCTATAACACCCTTCCAACCTCTTAGCAAACATCCAGAACACCCTAGTAAACATCTACTGTAGAAACCTCTGAGAAGACCTTAGCAACTTCATAACAACCACCTAGAACAAACACCTACTGAAAAACTTCCAAGAACACATTTCTCTAGGAACACACCTCTTATTAACCATGTATAACATCTTAGACATCTCCTAGCAACCACTCAGTAGACCTTTGCAACTGGCAAACACCCTTGGACCAAACAGAACACCCTTGGAATCCTCTATTAGCCACCAACAACACCCAAGGAACATCATATGTAGAAACCTTCCAGAACACATTAGGAACCTCCTAGCAACTATCCAGAACACCCTAGTAACCACCCACTGTAGAAACCTCCCAGAACACCTTAGGAAACTCCTGGCAACCATCCACAACACTCTAGCAACCACCAACTGTAGAATAAAAACCTCCCAGAACAACTTAAGAAACCCCTAGCAACCATCCAGAACACTCTAGCAACCACCAACTGTAGAACAGAAACCTCACAGAACACCTTAAGAAACTCCTAGCAACCACCCACTGTAAAATAGAAACCAAGAACACCATAGCAACCTTCTATCAACCACCCAGAACACCCTAGCAACCTCCCAGAACACCATAGCAACCCTCTATCATCCACCCAGAACACCCTAGCAACCACCGTAGGAGCCTCTCAAAACACCTTAAGAACCTCCTAGCAACCATCCAGAACACCCTAGAAGCCACTCAGAACAAGCACCCACTGTAGAATGGTAACCTCCCAGAACACCATAAGAACCTCCTAGCAACCATCCAGAACACACTAGCAACCACCAACTGTAGAATAGAAACCTCCAAGAACACCTTAAAAACCTCCTAGCAACCACCCAGAACACCCTAGCAACCACCCACTGTAGAATAGATACCTCCCAGAAAACCTTAAAAATCTCCTAGCAACCAACCAGAACCCCCTAGAAACCACTCAGAACAAGCACCCACTGTAGAATGCAAACCTCCCAGAACACCATGAGAAACTCCTAGCAACCATCCAGAACACCCTAGCAACCACCCGTTGTAGAATAGAAAGCTCCAAGAACACCATAGCAACCCACTATCATCCTCCCAGAACACCCTAGCAACCACTCAGAACAAACACTCACTGTAGAACAGAAACCTCCCAGAACACCTTAGCGACGCTTCAAAAAAAACAAACAAAAAAAGACATAAACAAACAACTGAGATGAAGCGAATCCTTCGAGATCAAATGGATTTATTTCGTAATGAACCGAATTCACTGGATAATCACGAGCAGCGAGCAGAAATATTCTGATGATGTTACATAACGTCTCGGTGATATATGATTGCGGTCACAGGGCAGATCCCGTGTGTGTTTTAGATGAAGTCTTCATTCCCTCAGGACGCCGTTTCCGCGTTACGCCTCATTAGCTGGGAAGGTGACGCGTCTAAGCGAGGATTATGAGCTGGGTTTCTCTCGCCGCTACACCTGCCCACTTACACACACTTAAAATACACACCCAGAGAAGAACTGGATGGGATCCGGGAGCTGGGTCTGCAGGTATCTCACATGCCTCGACCACAAACACTGACCACGGCCTAAAAATACAGCATTACCTCAGACTGCAGAGCGGCGTTATCACACGCTACCTCTGACGAAACAACAGGTGCCAGATGTGTCCATCAGTCAAGGACTCACACAAACAGGACTTATATTATACGTTTCATTCAGCAAGGATGCATTAAACTGATCAAAAGTAGTGCTGTCAAATGATTCATCTCTATTAATCATGCACCCCAAATAAATATGCATGTGTACTATGTTTAATGCATTCACATAAAGTATATATTTTAGAAATATTTTGCATGTATATACATTTATATATTATATGTAAATATGTAAAAAAAATGCATGCATGTGTTTGTATTTATATATATATATATATATATATATATATATATATAGATAGATAGATAGATAAGCATACACAGTGCACTCATATATTGTGTAAAAAAAAATTATATATATATATATATATATATATATATATATATATATATATATTTAAATGCATGATTAATTGTGATTCATTGTTTGACAGAATTAATCAAAAGTCACATTTATAATGTGAAAATATATTTAAATGCTGCTCTTTTGAACTTTCTATTCATCTGTGGATACCAAACATAAAATGTGTCACAGTTTTCACAAAAAATATTGTGCAACGCTGATAATAAGATTGATTTTATATATATTATTCTGATTTCTGAAGGATCGTGTGACGCTGAAGACTGGAGTAATGATGCTGAAAATACGCAGAAATAAAGTACACTTTAACACACGTTCCCAGAGAAAACAGTGGTTTTAAATTGTAATAATGTATCACATTTCTACTGTATTCTTAATCAAATGAAGAGACTCAAACGTTTGGTAAAACACAGTTTTACTTCTCAATCAACAAAATCAAAGTAAACTAAATATTCTGTCTGGACTTTCATTCCCCAAAGATCTCTGAGTTGTCCGTCTGGTCGATTAGATCCTGTTTATAGTAACAGATGTTCAGCGGGGTCACAGTGACCCCGAATGACCTTTGACCCCGCAAACACTTGCTGTTTAAGTGGATCAGCTGTGCTTTCGGCAGATGTAACGGCAGCCGTAAAAATCAAAGCATTTTTTTGTCTTTTGTTTGCGAAACAGCGCCTAACAGGCAAAGACGCTCGGACTCTAAACTAACCAAACTAACCATAACCAAAAACACTTTAACATGACTTTCTCTACATCGCTCCTCTTCTTTAACATGCTCTTTTTATAATTTAATTCATTACATGTATTGAAGTTCAGACAAAAGTGTCTACTGAGCTTTTTTTAACATCATGTCAGCAGCAAAACTATCCTCAAAATGTCAAAAAAAGGTCAAGATCACCACTTCAACACAGCCCGTCAAAATAAAAGTTTGGCTTAATTTTAAGAAATTATAACAGAAATATATTACTGGTGTGTCCTAAAAAGTAGTAGTGGTAGTAGTAGTAGTAGTAATAATAATAATAATAATAATAATAATAAATACAATTTATTTAAAAACAGAAACTCCAAGGTCTTCACTACAACCCGCCAAAATAAAAGTTTGCTCTAACTTGAATAAATTATGACACAAATATATATTTATTGCAAAGAAAACATTTAGTTTTCTACTAATATTATTAGTAATTATAATAAATGTATATATTATAAATATATTATAATAAATTTTCACCCATGTTTTGATTTAAAAAGTAAACATTTTTGTTTGAATAAACTCTGAATAGTTAGTTTGATCAATTCATTTGATTTGGACTGTTTTAGATAGTTTATTAATATTTGACATGGCCATGTTTTTATATCCCTATGTACCCTTGACAGTAAAATAAACCCAGAGCCCACTTTACACCTGTATGATGTTCAACCGGCAGCCAAACTGAGGAATTAACCACACACACACACACACACACACACACACAGACACACACACACACACACACACACACACACACACACACACACACACACACACACACACACACACACAGAGACACACACACACACACACACACACACACACACACACAGAGACACACACACACACACACAGAGACACACACACACACACACACACACACACACACAGAGACACACACACACACACACACAGAGACACACACACACACAGACACACACACACACACACACACACACACACACAGAGACACACACACAGAGAGACACACACACACACACACACACAGAGACACACACACACACACACACACACACACACACACACACACACACACACACACACACACACAGAGACACACACACACACACACACACACACACACACACACACACACACACACACACACACACAGACACACACACACACACACACACACACACACACACACACACACACACACACACACACACACACACACACACAGAGACACACACACACACACACACACACACACACACACACACACACACACACACACACACACACACAGAGACACACACACACACAGAGACACACACACACACACACACACACACACACACACAGAGACACACACACACACAGACACACACACACACACACACACACACACACACACACACACACACACACACACACAGAGACACACACACACACACACACACAGAGACACACACACACACACACAGACACACACACACACACACACACACAGAGACACACACACACAGAGACACACACACACACACACACACACACACACACACACACTAACACACACTCACACACACACAGCTGAAGAGAGCTGAGACCCCGGATCCCGTTACACACACTCTATCAGGACGTGACAATCATGCAATCAGCCGTGAACAAGCGTTTTCTCCCTAAAAGGACGAGCCGACGCCGAGACAGACAGAACATAAACTCTCAGATATAACGTTTCTCTCCGAGCTTCAGACTAAATATCACAGCCGTGGGTGAGAGCGGAAGAGATGTGACATGCATAAATTGAGAGCTTTCTTATTTTTTATTTGTTGCTTCTCACGCCGGGGAGTCCAGAAAAGAATCTCTCAAAACCAAATATTAAAATCATTCAAAACAGAGCAAAAATCCCATAATACAGAGGCCGGGGTTATTATATTTAACTGAAACTAAACCGTACGACATTTTTTGTTACTTGAAATAAATAAAATAATTGCCAAATGATCATTTTCATGACAAAAATATGAATATTTATAACATTTCAGTAAGATTTCAGAGTTTCAAGGCTGCCCCCATCTGATTAAAAATACAGTAAAAATTACAAAATATTATTACAAAGCAAAATAATCCTACTGCAGTACATTGTGAATTATTTCTGATTTATTTTCGGCGTCGCATGATGCTTCAGAAATCATTTTAATGATTATTATCGAGGTTGAAAACCGCACAATATGTTTATTTTCCAGGATATCGCCGATGAACAGAAACAGCCGGCGTCTTTGCTCTAGCTGGTTTAGTTGAAAGCGTGGCTCACGGAGACTCCGGCGTCGTTCCCTCAGTAGTGCGCTCTACGCCAGCCGCCCGCCAGACAGGTTTTGGATCAGAGTTATGGATTTGTCATCACAACCCGGATCTGATAACATCAGTTTCAGCTCTCCAGTTACTCGGCCGCGCTTTGAATAATTCTGATTATCCACACAGGTGCATCGATCCCAGCGTGTCCGTATCCATCTGGAGCGATGACGGACCCCACACACACACACACACACACACACACACACACACACACACACACACACACACACACACACACACACACACACACACAGAACAGGCCGCCTTGATCTGTTCACCTGAGCTCTTGTTCTCTGAGATCTCACCTGCACCTTCAACCCAATGACCTACAAACACACACACACACACACACACACACACACACACACACACACACACACACACGCACACACACACACACACACACACCGACTCGTGACACCTGTTATTCTCTTCAAACACACTTCAGACCGCGCTTAATGACATAAACGCTTGATTAATTCCTCGTGAATAAACAGTACAGGTGCAGTTCGGCCGCGTTTGATCTTTCGTTCGCATACAAATGAAGATTTATGAGGGTTTTAGAGGCTCTCTCACGTTACAGAAGCTGAGAGAGACGTTCGACGGCATTTCAGAACATATGCGCGCTTTAAGAGCTTTTAAAATGCCGTATAGAAACGTCCAGGCGGTATTTTAAATTTAAACGAAAAGTAAAAAAATTCAAACGCATAAAAAAATTTAAGCCTTTATTATTATTACTATTTTATATATTTTTATGTGCAGAAAAAAAATAACATTAAAAATGATCGTATTAATTAGAAATTTGTATTAAATTATAATTTTTAGATAACTACTATGCACTTTAAAATAACAATTAAATTAAATTATAAAGTAAAATGAAATAAAACGAAAATGAAAGACTTTGGTTATAACATTTATAACAGTGAGAGGATTTAAAAGCAGCACAAAACACACAGCACTTTTAGTTTTTTTATTTCAAAATCAATGTCAATATTTTTGGAATTAATTAACCTGTGGTTATAGAATAAATAAATGTAGACAGAAACTAAAAGAAAATAATTCAAGGTAATACAAATACAATATTTACATAATTTATGTGAAAATTTCACCCAAAATTCCCATTAAAAAAAATAATATTTTTCATTATTTTAATAATGCATTATTGATAACCCTCTTGTCCAGATTAATTAAAATTATTAATTTGCACTGCAAATTATAATAATAAATATTTGTTTATATTATAATAATATCAAATAATTTACTCTTACTAATATATATTACGATAAGACGCTAAAACAAATAAAGTAAATAAAATATTCAATTAATAACGTACTGTGATTATCTAATTAGCATAAAACCCACAGCGCAGACAAACACTGCAAACAGCCCATTTCTACTTTTTTCGTTTATAATTATTATTATTATTATTATTTATCAACACCGCATCAAATGTATTTAAATGTATTTAAATGTTCTGCATTCCTCTCGTGTCACAATGCATTCTGGGATTGTTACTTTGCAAAAAAAAAGACTCAAAAGCTCTTAAAATACCGATGTTTGATGCCTTAAAATACCACCTAGGTAGGCAGCTCACTATATTTGGCTCTCAGATGCGCATCTTGAGTCAAAACAAATCAAGCATTGTGTGCAAATCTAAAACACGTTACCCAACATGCCGTGCATCACGCCCTCCGGCCCTTGTAAATTCTTCCACAGTCTCTAAGTGACCGGTCAGAATCATCTAAAAATATCAGCGCTGTAACAAAGGTACAACTATCTGACCTTTAACTGCCGTATGCAAATGAAATCATGCAGGAAAGATGGGGTGGCAGCGCTCCTCGTCAGAGGGGACGGAAAAGCCCTCGCTCTGTATCTGCATGCGTTAATGTGCTTCCATCTGCACCCGACCCTCGCTTATGCAATCTCTACATCTTCCAGACAGGCCCGGATGCAATCTGCACACTCACTTTACAGCATCGCACACCGTCTAGATGCAGGGATCTCACAGGATTCAGGTTCGCATCTGAACAGGAAAATCACACGAAGGCTAAAAGGTCCGGGGGGTTTAGCTGATCACAAATGACGGCAAAAATGAGTCTTATTTGGGTGGAAATCAAGACGAATTTGCTTTCATTTAAGCACAAACAAGCACAAATACCTGCTAACAAAGCATAACACAAGATTTAATATTTATACATTTATACTGTGTGTATGTATATACTCACATAAATATATATATATATATATATATATATATATATATATATATATATATATATATATATATATGTGTGTGTGTGTGTGTAAAAAAAATTACTTGAAATGAATAAATTCACCTAGTCAACAAGGTATTCTCATCTTCATTTAGTTTAACTTGTTTTACTATAATAACTACAACTTTAAAAACAATATTATAATATTATAAAGCAACAAAAACTAATTAAAAACTAAAACACACAAAAACTGTATAGATGTTATTTTAACAGATACAATTAAAATATTTGCATTTTTTCTAAAGAATTTTTTTAATTGTATTTTTGTTTTGACATTAAAATAACTTGATATACCACTACTACTACTACTATATTTGCTTGTTTTATTTCATTTACCGCTAAACTACTAGTTTAAAAAACTTTGATTCAAGAAAGTTTCGACATTTATCGTAGAAAAAAACCAAAATATTTTTTCTTTTGTGTATAACGTTAGAAACACTTTTAATTTTAAATAAATGCTTTTCTTTAGATTGTTCTATTCATTAAAGAATCCTGAAAAATAAAAATGCATCACAGTTTCCACAAAAAAATACTGTTTTCAACAATGATTATAATAAAATTAGAATGATTTCTGAAGGATCATGTGACACTGAGTAATGATGCTGAAAATCCAGCTTTGATCGCAGAAATAAATTCCATTTTAACAGATCTTCACATAGAAAAAAAACTATTCTTAAATATAAAAATATATCCCATTTTAACTGAATTTTTAGTCAAATAAACGCCATCTTAAGTCACAGAACGCAACCTTTTGAATGCTGGAAACCTGTTCGGACACAATCGTCGTTATTGTTGCAATTCCACTGTGTGCCACTAGGGCTAAAATCACACATTTCCGCTTTAAACATAGCAGTCTCACATTTGGGGATCTAGCGAGTTACTGAAATCAATTACCCATGAGCCACTGAGCCAAACGAGTCACCCCAGACGCTGCAGGTGCAATTAGCGCACAGGAAGCCTTTGATTAAAAACCGTCCACTAAATAACAAACGTATCACAGGTCTTTCGGATAAACGCATGCACAGAGTAATGACCCATTAATTACGCGAGCACGCATCCAAATCAAAAGAAATAATTTTAATTGCTTCATCCATTTGTGTTTTTGGCGTGATTTTAATCAGCGCGACGAGTTTCAAACAGAGTTCGTGACGCAAGCGGTCTGAGTTAATCAGAGACGCTGTAAATATGACCCTCAGCAGTAATAACGCAGGTTTCAGCAGCGCTGCTTTATGAAACATGTCTGACATGAGCGTTCAGAGACACTTCAAACTGACAACATAAACACACAATTACAAACCCACCAGAACACTTTCCTCCGCTCCATTCACACAAACAACACTTCTGCTCACGGCTCAAAAATCACATCGTTTCCGTCGGAGAGCAGTATAAAATAATGCTTAAAGCTCGTATGTTTGTTACATTTTATACATAATATATGAGTGTGTACTATTAGATATACATGCATGTATATATTTAAGAAACATATGTTATGTTTATCTAATAAATGTTGGTATATATTATGGAAAATACAATAATATGTATGCATGTATATATGTAAATATTTTCAAAATATATACTGGATCTGTGTGTATTTTTAAATACATAATAAACAAACACAGTACACACACATATATTATGTAAACAACTATTTTTATTTTTTATATGATTAATTGTGATTAATCCTTTAACAGCACTGAGATATATATATATATAAATATTTTTTAGGTGTGTATATATTATTTTAAATAATTATATTAGTTTTTTAGCCATGAATTTTTGCTGTGAATTGTTTTTGCCATAAGATGCTAACATTAAATTAGCATTAAATATAAATGTACTACAACTATATACTATATTTGCTTGTTCTATGTCATTAACTTCTAAACGACTAGTTTTTAACCAACCGAACGTCTTAAAATCTTCCGCTTCTTCCACGTCGAGACCCCTGAAAAGCCTTCACCAGATTCAGATGTAAAGCTCAACAGAGCTGGACACTCACCACCAGGTTCCCGATGACCATCACCAGCATGAAGACCAGGATACAGAGCGGCTGACCGGCCACCTCCATGCAGTCCCACATGGTCTCAATCCACTCTCCGCACAGGACCCGGAACACGATGAGGAACGAGTGGAAGAAGTCCTTCATGTGCCAGCGAGGAAGAGTACAGTCCCTGGAGATCTTACAGACGCACGACTCGTAGTTCTTCCCGAACAGCTGCATGCCCACCACGGCGAAGATGAAGACGATGATGGCCAGGACCAGGGTCAGGTTCCCCAGAGCGCCCACAGAGTTCCCGATGATCTTGATGAGCGTGTTCAGAGTCGGCCAGGACTTCGCCAGCTTGAAGACTCTGAGCTAGAAGAGAAGAAGAAGAAGAAGAAATAATAAGCAAACATTTAAGTTAGCGTTATATTCAAAATATATACAAATAAATAAATAAAAGCTTTTAAAGATGCATTGTGTATGACTAAATGGAATGGAGTGAATATGGAGTGAATATGGATTGAATCAGGAGTGAATCAGCTGTGAATCAGGAGTAAACCAGCAGTGAATCTGGAATGAAAGATGTGAATCAGCTGTGCTTTGGGAGTAAATCAACAGTGAATCAGCTGTGAATCAGCAGTAAATCAACAGTGAATCTGGAGTGAATCAGCTGAGAAACAGGAGTGAATCAGGAGTAAACCAGCAGTGAATCTGGAGTGAAAGGTGTGAATCAGCTGTGATTTGGGAGTAAATCAACAGTGAATCAGCAGTAAATCAACAGTGAATCTGGAGTGAATCTGGAGTGTATAAGGTGTGAATCAGAAGTGAATCAGGAGTAAACCAGCAGTGAATCTGGAGTGAAAGGGGTGAATCAGCTGTGATTTGGGAGTAAATCAACAGTGAATCAGCTGTGAATCAGCAGTAAATCTGGAGTGAAACTGGAGTAAATCTGGAGTGAATCAGGAGTGAATCAGCTGTGAATCAGGAGTGAATCAGGAGTGAATCAGCTGTGAATCAGCTGTGAATCAGGAGTGAATCAGGAGTGAATCAGCAGTGAATCAGGAGTAAACCAGCAGTGAATCTGGAGTGAAAGGAGTGAATCAGCTGTGATTTGGGAGTAAATCAACAGTGAATCAGGAGTTAATTAGCTGTGAATCAGCAGTGAATTTGGAGTGAACAAGTAGTAAATCAGCTGTGAATCAGCAGTGAATCTGGAGTGAATCAGGAGTGAATCTGGAGGGAATCAGCTGTGAATCAGCAGTGAATCTGGAGGGAATCAGAAGTGTGTTTTTACCAGTCTGAAGGAGCGCAGGACGGACAGACCCTCCACGTTTGATAAACCCAGCTCCATCAGACTCAGGCTCACGATCAGACTGTCAAAGATGTTCCAGCCCAGCTGAAAGTAATAATACGGATCCAGAGCGATGATCTTCAGAACCATCTCAGCCGTGAAGATACCTGTGAACACCTGAGAAGAACAATCATGTTCATGCATCTCACAGACACTTTTAGACAAAATATAAATTTCAAAGCAACCCTCAAAAGATCAGTTCTGATCAAACAACTGGAGCTACAAGAATCTCATTTTTATGTACATTATGTAAAAAAAATATACAAATTGTGTAAGGGATGTATAAATAGTACAAATGCAAATAAATATATGCATATAAATGATGCTTTAATTGGTAGATTTTAATTGATTGATTTAACAATTGAATTTCTTAATGACACATTGCGCCAAAAGATAGAAAAAACTTAAAACCAATTTTAGCTGCTGAAAATACTGCTGAAAAAAAAGTAGTGCTGTCAGAAGATGAATTGCATCAAAAATAATATATGTGTGTGTACTGTGCATATTTATTAAGCACAAACACATGCATGTATACATTTCATTTTACGTTTGTATATTAAATATAAAATAAAATTATATGAATATCAATAAATGCATGCAAATATTTTCTAAAATGTCTTTAAATTTAAATACATACTAAATATACAAAAATATACACACTGGCACTAACTAAGCAAGCTTAATTTTCTCTCTCTCTCTCTCTCTCTCTCTCTCTATATATATATGACATTTTTACATTTTTAATTTACATTTAATTTTCTATTTATTGTTTATGTTCTGCAGAGTACTACACAATTATTGGCAGCTGCTGAAAGCATAATCAAATAAGGCAAGTTATTTGAAAAGGCGAAGGCGGAAGGGGCGGGGCTTGAGGGGCTTGTTTTCTGCCGCCGCTCTGGTTCTTGTTTCTGGGAGCCGGTGTTTGGATGTGACTGAGATACGTGACACGGACGAGATCTGAGAGAAACACGGCCTGTGAAGACGAGCAGAGCCACTAATTACTGCTTTCATCTCACCAATAAACCCAGATCTGGAGGAACATCCAGCATCTCTGAGAGGGTCAAGATCCAGCAAACACGCTCGGCTCAAGACATACATACACAACTTAATGAGTCATCAAAAGATTCATAAGAAATAAACAATGCAATAAAATAAGTAAAAACTAATCAAAATTAATTTAAATTATGTTATTATTATTATTATTATTATTCTAATGTTATTATCAAATGAGATGTTAAGTTAACACACTACAATAAATATATATATATATATATATATATATATATATATATATATATATATATATATATATATATATATATATATATATATATATATATATATATATATATATATTTTTTTTTTTTTTTTTTTTTTTTTATGAATTAACACGTCCACATCCATATCCATTTAAAAATTTATTTATTTATTTATTTACTTATTTATTGTACAATATACAATACAATTAAATTCAATAAATATTATTATTTTTAATTATTTTTATATTTTATGTAATATTTTTATATTTATATTTAAATTCCTGCATTTTATTTAAATTAAAAAAATGTAGTCAAATTAAATACTATGACGCATACAACTACACTTAAATAATCGAAACAAAAATGGTTAAAAGTAATTAGTCTGGTTTTAGGATTAGATTCGATCTAGATATGTTCTTTCGGGTGTTTTTGCTGAAATAAAATGAAATATAAATATTAGAAGACAATTTTTAAGTTATGCCCTGAAAACAACCTAAAATAGTAACGCTAAAAAAATGTAAATAAAATGAAATAGTAAAATTCAAAGGGTAAAAAAAAAGTTTTTATCGTCACATTTAATCACAAAAAATAAAATGAAAACTGAAAATAAAAAAGTATTTCAAAATATTAATAAATACTATAATATTACACAAATAATACTAACACGACACAGTTTGCGCTCTTTGAACATGAGATTTTACATTAATTTTTTAAATGATATTTATATTTAGAAGAGAAGTCACTCAAGTTTGAAAAAATTTGACACCAATGAAATTACAATCAAAAGATCTCAACTCCAACGATTCTCATTAAAATCTTCCAAAGTCAATGATCTGAGCTTTTCGAAGACATTTTTGGAGAAACACAATGTTTAATGAAAGCCTGAGCTCTGCTCTGACGTCTCTCCAGTCTTTCCATCTAACACCATGTGACCTCTGACCCTGAGCCACTGTGACCGCGGGCCGAGACGTGCTAACACACACACACACACACACACACACACACACACACACACACGTGACTCACTGAAGAGCTGATTCATGACTGTCTGCACGTCTCTGTCTCAAACACTAATGCTGCGTGACACAAACATCACAACTCAACTATTCACACCAGCAGCATAACGCATAAAGATGAAAAAACACCTAATATATATGCAAAAAAAAAAAAATTTTATGTTTAGTAAAATATCTTCCATTCTTTTTGAAGGTAAAAGGAAAGCACAGTAAAATAATAATAATAAAAAATAATATATTAAAAAAAAAAAAAAAAAAAAAAATATATATATATATATATATATATATATATATATATATATATATATATATATATATATATATATATATATATATATATATATATATATAAATAAAATAAAATAAAATAGCACTAGTGAGATTCACATTTTAGAATGGCAAAAAAAAAGAAATAAGAAAGAACACTGTTAATAAAAAATGTTGCAATAAGGAATAAAACAGAGCAAAATAAAGTAAAATAAAAAGTCATTTCATGATCAAATATGACATCGTAGCATTAGCATTCACATTTTAGTATGGCAAAAATAATAGTAAATAAGGAAGAAAAATGTTTTTAAAAAACTACTTTTAAAATAGCTAAAAATATATATATATATATATATATATATATATATATATATATATATATATATATATATATTTTATTTTTTTATAGATTTTTGGAAAAACATTGTCTTATTTGAAGTTGCACTAAACTTAAACTGAAATTAAACTAAATGAATGGATTTTAAAAATGAAATAAACTGTTACAAAAAAATCTAAATCATTTAAAGATATTTATTTCTCACACTCGCACTTCCTCATGGCTGGACAAACATCTGCACAGGAGTTTAAAAAGGCTGCAAATTAAGATACTGTTCACTGCATATCATATAACAAAGTGTGTTACTGTTGAGCGTCTGGACAAGCGTCATCCGAGGTGTTTCTGTCTGTAACTAACACACTCTTCACTTTAATCTACAGATGACAGAGTCAATAACACACACGCACACACACACACACACACACACACACACACAGACACACGCTCGTGTCGAGAGACCGTATCGATCTGAAGCTCCTTCTGCTGAAACAGCTTTTATTACAACATGAGCCAAACCCAGCCAGCTGCAATGTGCTAAACTTTACAACCGGCATAAAGAAATCAGTTTTTTGACTTTTTACTCAAGTGAATTTTTTCATGCAAGAATAATATTCATGTATTTTTATTTTCAGTAACTGTGTAGACAAATATTGAAAAATTTCAATATTGTTGGCTTGTTGCAAAATTAAATAAATAAATATATATATATATATATATATATATATATATATATTATATAATCACAATCCATTCCATACAAAATAAATATTTTACTTTATATAATAAATCTATGTGTACTGTGTATATTTATTATGTGTATACAGTAAACATACATGCAGTATATATTTTTAAATTATTTACATGTTTATAGTCATATTTATATAAATTATATGACATAAATATATTTAATATATAAATGTAACACATTTAATATATTGTGCGATTAACTGATTTCCTTTTTATAATTTTTTTCATATTTTATTCATCAAGGACGCATTAAATTGATCAAAAGTGGCAGAAAAGATGTTGCAAAAAAAATAAAAAATAAATGCTGTGCTCTTGAACTATTTCTATTCACCTGCGAATCCTGAAAATAAAATGTATTTACGTTTCTACAAAAATGTTGAGCAGCAAACTGTTTTCAGCTTTGATAATAATCGGAAATGTTTCTCAAGCAGCAAAATCAGAATATTAGAACGTCATCACGGAAATAAATTACAGTTCAACAGATATTCACACATAATAGAGCTTGATCAAATCACAAAAATATATGATTTTTTTTTTACTGTATTTTGATTAAAAAAATTGGTAATAACTTGGTGAGCACAAGAGACTTCTTTTAAAAAACAATAAAAAAATCTTACCGACCCAAAACTATATATTGTAACATTATAATATAATATAATATTTATTTAAAGATTCAATATTCATTTTAAATATATATATATATATATATATATATATATATATATATATATATATATATATATATATATATATATATATATATATATTTTTTTTTTTTTTTTTTTATATCATACATACATTTTAATAATATATTTTTTCACTCATTTCAGAAAGTGACTTACATAGATTCATTACACATAATGCTAAATATTTATTATATTTCTAGAAATTTGGATTATTATGGCTTACAAATAACGAAAACCCGAAATTTAGCGTCTCAGAAAATCGCTAGTATTTTATTAAACCATACAGTAACCATATTTCTGTATGCGTCATTAATACATGATTAAATTCCGCTCATTTAGAAACGGCTTTAGCGTATATACGGGTAAGAGATTGACACCAGCTCACCAGGTTGCCCACAGACAGCATGCGGTTGAACTCGTCCGTCATGGGATAGTGCTCCAGAGCCATGAAGAGCGTGTTGAGGACGATGCAGATAGTGATGGCCAGGTCCAGGAACGGGTCGTTCACCATGAACTTCACCCACTCCTTCACCTTCAGCCAGCGGGGCCCGCACGTCCAGACCAGATACTCGTGAGCGAACACGTACCAGCACGGGTGACACTTCTGCTGAGCCTCCTCCAGCTCTGCCACGGCAAAAAAACACAAGCTCCCATTAATAAACCGTCTCTCCGTCGACGTCCGCTTCGTTAGGAGAGCAGCAGATGCAGCTACTAGAAGATCTGGAGCCCAGATCTGGGCAGAAATATTGAGAAAAGGCCTTGCACGTTACCAGCGCCAGTTCTCCTGGGATTCACATTTTAGTACGCAGCGTTTAGGAGATAAGGAAGAAAACTGTCCGTTAAAAAAAGTAATACGTATATAAGTTATTTTACGATAAAATAAGGCACGTTCTTCATAGCATGGGTGGAAAATAGCAAACAAGAAAAACGTTGCAATAAAGAATCCTTATAAAACAGCTTTAGCATACATGCAAAATATAACAAAAAAACCTTTTTTGCTAGATATTTTAATAAAACACAACATTGATAGAAAAATACATGAATAATGTAAATTTTTTTCTTTAGATTTTAGGGTAAAATATGAGCTGGGTATGTTCTCGGCTCTTAGAGATATCCACACTTTATGTTGAAATATTGAGAAAATTTGTTTTAGAGGTAAAGTTTAAACACACGTACATCAGGAAATTGTCAAAATATGCTCATGGAACATAATCTGTGCTTAATATCCCGATTTTTGTCACTGCGTTCGCGTTTAAGGACTCTTTAAAATAAAGCGAATGCTTTTATAAACAATAAAATGGTGTTTTTTTAGAGTTTTAAAGGCTCTCCTGATTGCAGTTTTGTAAACCCCGCCCTCTGAACGCATGTCAGCCAATCCAAAGCCAGTGAGCGTGAGGGGGCACGATGATTGACAGGCGGTGCAGCTCAGTCAGAGACACAGGTTTATTTCTCAGGACTCTTTGGCTGATAATCTGTGGTGTAGGAGGAATTTTATGCATAATATTAAAGCATGAATTTACTGTAATGTAAGGATGGGCTGTTTACCTGTCTGCATGAATACATTAAATCAGAACCTTTATGTAAATGCAGTGATTTTATAATCTATTAGGCAGTCTGACTCTACATAAACAAACGTTTCAGCGCATTTGCATTCAGTATCTACAGACAAAAGCCTCATTTACAGCTCGGCCCTGAAATTCTCGGCTTGTAGCAAACGCCGCGTGCATAGGTCACGATGAAAGGTTAGCATGTTGTTTTCTACCCAACCGAGGTTGAATCACACTTGACAAGCGAGGATGCGTGTTTAGGAGGAACCTGTAAGCGTTCTAATGAGGAATGAGACAGAGACGGACATCTTGTGGCTCTAGATTTGTCTCCGCGGCAGTAATGTGCAACTAACTCCCGCGATGAGCCTCGGCGGTGCTGTGATGGAGCACAGCGGGTGCAGTCGACCTGTCAGCCTTTATTTCATCCTCCACAAGAGAAACTGACCAACAAATAGACCTTCAGTTAACACCACGTTCACCTTAACACAGCAGGAGCTAAACTGCAGATGATGTCTGACATTGTTTGGGAGAATTAACTCTGTGAACCGTGTTTTTAGTTAATGAAACCATAAAATTTATTATAAAAGTATATATATATATATATATATATATATATATATATATATATATATACTGTATATGTGTATTTATATATTCATAATCTATATACACAGTACACATACATATATAATGCAAACAAAAAGTCATGATTAACATTATATATATATATATATATATATAGGGGGTGTAACTGAACACGAAAAAATAATAAAGCATTGTTTTAACCACTGCACAAGTCAAATTTTATTTCTGTCCTGTTTTGTTTACTGTTACTTTTGATAAGAAACAATGTCTGAATCTTTGGAAGTCTCATCTTTCAAACTATGTCAATTTTTTCAAGAAATTCAAATGATTGGGGTTGCTAGGGTGTCTGTGTTGTTTCCCAGGGGGTTGCTAGGCTGTCTGCCTTATTTCTTGGAGATTTCTAAGGTGGTTGCATTGTTTCTAGGGGTTGCTACGGTGTCTGTGTTGCTTCTATGGGGCCTGGATTGTTTCTAGGGGTCGCTAGGGTGTCTGTGTTGTTTCCCAGGGTGTTGCTAGGGTGTCTGGATTCTTTCTTGGGGGGTTTCTAGGGTGACCAATTTGCTTCTAGAGGTTGCTAAGGTGTCTGCGTTGTTTATTAGGGTGTCTGCATTGCTTCTTGGCGATTTCTAGGGTGGTTGCATTGTCTCTAGGGGATTGCTAGGATGTCTGGTTTGTTTCTATGGGGACTGCGTTTTTTCTACAGGACTGCACGGGTCTCTGGATTGTTTTTTAGGGGTTGCTAGGGTGTCTGCGCTGTTTCCCTGGGGGTTGCTAGGATGTCTGGGTTATTTCTTGGAGATTTCTAGGGTGGTTGCATTGTTTCTATGGGCGTCCTAGAATGCTTGGATTGTTTCTTTGCGGTTTCTAGGGTGTTCGAGTTGTTTCTAGAGGGTTGCTAGGATGTCTGGTTTGTTTCTATGGGGCCTGTGTTTTTTCTACGGGACTGCACGGGTCTCTGGATTGTTTCTAGGGGTTGCCAAGGTGTTGCTAGGGTGTCTGGATTCTTTCTTGGGGGGTTTCTAGGGTGACCAATTTGCTTCTAGAGGTTGCTAAGGTGTCTGCATTGTTTATTAGGGTGTCTGCATTGCTTCTTGGCGATTTCTAGGGTGGTTGCATTGTCTCTAGGGGATTGCTAGGATGTCTGGTTTGTTTCTATGGGGCCTGTGTTTTTTCTACAGGACTGCACGAGTCTCTAGATTTCATCTGTGTTTGATCCGGAGCTGCTCATTATTTAGGCTAAAACTATGGTACAGCTTTTATTCAATAAAGTTACGAATGTAGTAATGTAATAAATGATTTTACTCCTGTAGTAGTAAATGGGAATTTCCATGCAGAATGCTGAAAACTGCACAGTACAAAACGGCCTGAATAGTAAAACTACGGCAGAAACTATGATTATGAATGACTCTGAATTCCTGCAAAGGGTATGTCTCAGTATTTTTGCAATACGGCTGTTTCGGTGTCAGCACATTTATATACAAATAAATCAGTAAGCTGTAACTGGCAATCTATCACACACGTATGTAAGCATCATCTGACATAACGTGCTCATTACAGTAAATTTGGCCTGCTGCTGTCCTGCCGTGTCAGCTTTCACATGCGTGATAATGAGGATTGGCATTTTCTTATGCTAGCAGATCTAAACTCAGACCCTGTGAGCTCAGGCCTTCTTCTGTTAGCAACTTTTGTGCTGACCAATCAAGAGTCCAGAAAAGACTCAGAAATATGGGCCATTTTTGTTCACAGGTGACATTTCATTTCCTCTAGTGAGGAGAGCACACTAACCGTGTGACAGAAAACTGTCTTCAGTTGATTGTGATGAAGAATCCCGGTGCATAACCCGATGAATAATCTCCTGTTTCTTCACTTCAAGTACTATAACGATGACTACTGTATATTAGCAAAGAAAGGGACATTCGTGTCCGTGCCAGTGAGCAATATCATTTTGGTTAACACAAGCATATTCTGTTGTTTTTTTTTCATCTGTCGTTTTATATGATCACACTCTTTCTGGTAGATTCTGATTGTCAAAGTTTTGTTTTTCATTAGCTGTAAAAACTTCTGAAGGCGATTCCAACAATGTCATTTCTTTGCATTATTACCGTTATAGTTTTTATAAGGACTTAACTATAAAGATAATTAGCATCCAGACTGGAAGATGATAATATTTCACTATATCATAAGGGCAAATCGCTGTTATGTCTTCTGTCGCTTTAAATACCAAATTTCGTTAAACTCGGCTGTTGTGTGAACTTTACTATCCTCGTAGAATTTAAAAAAATTGTGAAAAATAGTTATCATATAGTTACTCTGCTTTTTGCTTGGGGCTTGGAACAACATTAAGATATTCAGCATTCACTTCGGGATATAAATACATATTCCGTTATTATAAGTGCTGTTATGTCGTACGCAACTTTAAATCCTCGGTTTTCGTTAAACTAGGAGGATTCTGATTGGCTGAGATAAAAACGTGAAAGCGATATGACTCTTCGCTGTGTGAGCTTTACTGTTCTTACAGCATTATTAAAACATTATAGTTGTTGTCCTTGGTGAGAACGGGCCTTTAACGATAGCTATAACGATACGTAGCATTCACTTTGCTGTACGATAACATTATGTTACTTATAAATCGCACTGCTGCTTTGTCGTCTGCCACATTAAATTCGTAATTTCCGAGATTCCAATGATGTCGTTCCACTGCGTACGATAGCTATAAAAATAATTAGCATCCACATCAGTGGGCGATATTTTTCGTTTATTATAACCCTGCTCTTCAGTTTTGTCATCTGACGCTTGAAGTTTGTTAAACTTGGGTGGATTCTGATTGGTCCGAAAAATAGCGATCTAAAGATATCGTCCGTCCGTGCTGTTATCGTTGCAGTTGTGTGGACATTTAGTTATCGTTGTCATCCATGGTCTAAATGAGCCTTCACACATTTCCCGGCAGGAACGTCGCAAACTATGAAAACGAATTCATCACTTGATTTATTTATACACAAACTTCTACAGGCGGTCCACTAGTTCGCTTCCTAAAACACTTTGTCCCGATAGGGTATAACATATTTGAAACCGCGAGGACATTCTGTTACGCTATTATTTATTCGCTAAAACGCTCAGGGAAGAGTCTGGCTTCTTGTGCCACCCAGGTGATGTCACAGTCTGGCTGTGTCATGATGAAGCAGCAGTGGGGAGGGTTACACCTTTCCTCTGAATAACAGCAGCGAGCGGCGTCTCGGGGGACGATATTAACCGCGAGCAGATGGAGACACTTCTCCTGTCCTCGCACGCACCTCGCTGGAAAAGATTTCGTGTGGATTTTATGGCCACATGGAGATGTTTCGGGGTTGATATCTCATTGTTGCATTGTGTGAGATTGCGGTTGGTTGACTTTTGTTGTGTTGTGTTTCTGTCAGGCGCCGCGTCTTACCTTCCATGGCGTCAGTGATGTAGCTGGTGGCGCTCAGGGCCCGGTCTCGGCCCTCCTGGGGCAGCTGGGGCAGCAGCATACTGCTTAGCTCATTGGTGGAGTTGTGTCCCTGAAAAACCAACGACAGCAGTCACTTAAATGTTGTTTTTCTTTACTGCAATTCACTTTACAGTGTTTTTCATGCTATATGTATCACACCTAAGCTTTAGAACGCAAAAAAAAGATCAAGGTTTATGGTTGCCAGGGTTACCAGGTGGTTGCTAGGGTGTTGCTATGTATTTGCTAAGTGTTCTAAATCATTTTAAGCACACTTCACTAATAATTATTCATATATATATATATATATATATATATATATATATATATATATATATATATATATATGCACATTTAAACTTCTCACGAAAATTGTCTGCCTTATTCACAACACGTGCACACACACATAAATTTGTTCTTAACCTAGTCCTAATTATTAGAGCTTTCATTAGCCAGCTGTTCATGCAACGTCTCTCAGAGAATCCTCTCAGCTTGGGCTATAGCTTGCTTAATGAAGCTTCTCTTCCTCTTGCATTGTATATTTATGGTAATTATGTATAAGTATATATAATATATAACTATTAACCTAAGATGAAACATACATTATATACAGTCTATATATACTGTATATTATATAGCTTATTAAGACTGGACTGAGTGTGAATTTTGTGTTCGAATGCTTTTCGTGTTCGAATGCTGGTTTCATGCACAAATAGTGCGTGCGTGCGAATGGTTAGTGAATGAGACCTATTGTTATGCAGTTGCTAGGGTATCTATTTGGTATCTAAGGTGTTGCTACTGATGCTGATGATTGCGAGGTGCATTTCTTGCATTGCTGTGCTGTTCTGAATGATTTTTAATAATAGTAATGCCTTAAGATGTTTAGGTGGTTGCTAAGGTGTTGCTATGCGGTTGCTATAGCGTTGTTGGTGACTGCAGGGAAATTTCTAGTGCCACTGTGCGGTTGCTACCTTTTCTGAATAATTCTTTAGGCACATTATTATTCACTATGGCGTTTGGATGGTTGTTAGGGTGTTGCTATGTGGCTGATAAGGTATTTGGTTGGTTGCTGGGGTGTTGCTATGTGACTACCACAGTGTTCAATGTAATTGTAAATGTTTTGCGCAGTTCATAAGTGTTTTGAATGAGTTAACAGCATGTTTATGTGGTTGCTAAAATGAATGAGCAGTTGCTAGGGTATTGCTCTTCAGCAGTTCGAGAGTATCACAAGTGTTGCTATGCAGTTGTGAAGTGCTCTAAACGATGTTGATGTTTGCTAGGGTGACTGGATGGTTTCTTGGTGGTTTCCACGGCGTTGCTATGTGGTTGTTAAGGAGTTCTGGATAGCCCCACTCTCAATTCTTTCCAATTTTCCTGTCTCTAGCTAAAGCTCAGCAAACACTATTTTATATAGTATTATTGACTCCATAAAACACACACACACACGCATACGCACACACACACTTGGCTGCAACACTCCTAATGGCATTTAAAAATCAATTCTGTTTAGTGCAAAACAAAAGCCCAATAAAAGCAGCGATTAACCTTCAGCAGCAGATGTCTTCAGTGATAATGGGTGTTTTGGGAAATGCGTTAATTTTTGTCAAACGCTTTTATCAGTTTGCTGTTGTAATGTTTTTAATCTGAGGTCTTCGAGTCAATGGTATGATGCCTGTCTGTAACAATGACCCTCTGATTATATAATGTGTTTTTGATCGCAGGTAATCAAAGGAATGACGCAGGAGCACTTCGTCGCGGCCCACCAGAACGCCCACTCCTGCTGTTCAGACGAGCGGGAAACACCGGTGTGTGTGTGTGTGTGTGTGTGTGTGTGTGTGTGTGTGAGACGCTGCTGCTGTGACTCTTATTCAACATCTGTTGCTACGTTACCATGACTACATCGCCAAGACAACGGGGTATCCGTGCCTCCATCACACGGTCCAGACAGTTTTCAGACTCCTTTCCTTTCTGAGTAATTCAGATATTTCTGGCAGAATGTGACATGCTTCCATTTCAAAAGCTCACATGAAAGAAAAATCACTTTAAATACGTCAAAAAAAAAAAAATCACACTCTAGACTGCATTTGGATTAAACGAAGAGCAAACTGAAATTTTGCTTCTGCTTAGACGAGAAAAAGACCTCAGCTATCTAAAGATGTGTCTCTTATTAGACAACAATCAAGTCATAAATCAAGATATCTCAGTATGAACTAATGTTTATAATTGTTATAATTTCTCAATATCAGAGCTGCTCCACGTTCATTGTATAACTCTGTATTCTTGCTGTGAATCAGTAAGTGTCTTTATATATAATATAATATATTTTATATATTTAATCATGTAAGAAATGCAATATTTTTAAAAGCAGAACATGCTTGACACACACACACACACACACACACACACAATTCAATTTTCCAGTTAATAATAATAATAATAATAAATAACATACACTATCTTCTATCTATTATTATTTTCTTTACATGTATCGTACAGTATGCATGTACGGAAACCACTTTTCCAGTCACTTATGAAACAGATGCTTGTAATAATTGCTAATTAGGCATGTAGTGCATTTCTGTTTAATGGCAGCATATAGCATCTGAAGAGGTTCGTATGGCGCTTCAGTCTGTGCCGTTGAGTACACTGATAAGAAGGCATTCTGGGAAGTGTACTTGTGTTTCCAGGGAAAAGCAACATCGACGTCTCTCTCCAATCACAGACCCCTCACTGCCCGCTGAGTCATGTTTTGATAAATATGTCTGTACTGTATGTGAACAGATAAAATATATAAAAATAAACTCCACATACCTGCTCAGAACATGTCTGGCATGCATTTCACCCCAAAAGAAGTACATTAATAAAATAAATAAATAAATATAATAATATTTATTATACTATATCTATTATATTATATATATATATATATATATATTTTTATATATTATAATAAAATTATAAAATTTTTAATATGCATTATAGTTAAAATAATAATAATAACGATGTTTATTATTGTTATTGGTAATATTGTTGTTGTTCTAAATAAATATATTCAAATTATGAAATTAAAACCAATAAATAATATAATCAATATGCACAAATAATTAATAGTTGTTGTTTTTTGCAAAATTGTCTTTGTTCATTTTTTGTTAGTTGCTTTGGATATGTATATATATATATATATATATATATATATATATATATATATATATATATATATATATATATATATATATATATATATATATATATAGCTAAATATGATTCTAGGGTAAAATATGACCTAGACATGGTCTTACAAGTTTTTTCTGTCAGATGCAATCCATGCAATATCCTTGCAATAACTTCTGTACTGTACAAACCATTAGATTATGCTGCTTTCAGCTTAATATCTGATAATGCATAATGTCTAGACAATAAAAAATCCATAATGTTTGCTGGTCCCGAGACTTATTGCATTAAAACTACCTGAGTCTTTGAGTTATTCTGTTTGACGCGCAGACAAATTAACATTTGCAAACGCGGGAGCCGAGAGGTGGAGGTTCTTATGCAACACTAATCATTACACAGCATGTTTGCAGTCTACCAATAAAAAGAAAAGATCTCGTCCAAATCAGCTCAGAGAAGGCAAGAGCATAATGCATATTATCAGTGTGACTGACAGCTAGAGACTGTACTGTAACACGGAGAGACCGGAGACTGTTCAGAGACCGGAGCTCTTATGTTTGTCCTTGAAGAAGATGAGGAGCTTTCTGGGAAACGTTCAGCTACTGTAGGATTCGTCACACAACACTTAACCTTGAGTTCGCTTGTTTTAAACTGACAACGTTCAGAGTTGAATCGGACCGAAATGGGCATATTCGACCAAATTTATGTTAGAAAAAATATGAAATAAATATTCGGCAAATGCCACAATACAAAAATAATTATGCTTCTTACAAAAGGCTTCGGTTTCGTTAGGTTTCTTTTTTTCTTTAGTCTGACTAGTTGAATAATTTAATGTTCAATCATCTGATAACTATTTATTATTATTATTATTATTATTATTATTATATTCTAAAGTACCATTTAAAACAAATAAATCGATCAAACAAATTTAAAATGTTACAAAATATTTCTAAAATGTATTATCATTCTTAAATAATAAAATTAATATGATGTATTATTGTGTTATTATTTTATTAACACCATTATTACTACTATGAAACATTATAATGCATAATGATTAACATTTATTTTATTATAAATTGTTATTATTATTGTTATTGTTATTTAGTCATTAATAATAATTATTTTAATTATAATAATTATTTAGTTGATATTATTATTACTACAGTTAATGATCAACAATAATTGTTATTTGTTATTAGTGTTGCTGTTATACTGTTGTGTTTGTAGTTTTTATTATTAATATTATTAATGCATTTATTTGTTTATTTATTATTATTATTGCTATAGTATTGTATAAAAGCAAGTGTTCATTGATAATTATCAATAAATTAACCGTTATTGATTGGCATACGTGATTACCAAGTTAAGCAAAACAAATGAAATGCTTGGTAGAAATATCTCGATTTCTTCACGAGACTGGTTGGTCCACAGGAGCCGTGCTTCTTCATCCATTACTAATCAATCAAGCTGTTTCTGATTTCCAGGAAGCACCGAGCCACTTACGCTTTCCTCTTTGACCTTCTCCATGGTGCAGGCGGGAAGCGGCAGCGGAGACAGTGGCCCCGGGCCCCCGAGGCCGTTCTGGTCCATGGCCACGAAGAGCTTGCCGTTGATGTTGAGGCTGGGGAAGAAGAACTGCGAGCTGTGACTGCAGGTGCTCTGAGCGCTGGTCCGTCTCCGGCTCCAGGGCAGAGCCAGCGAACCGGCGCGGCTGTCCGAATCGCCGTGATTGCTGAACTCGTCGTCCGCGAAGTCCACCTCAGAGTCTTTGTTCGGCGGCCGGAAGTTAAAGATGCTGACCTGACTCTCTGCGTCGGGCTCTGAGGGACAGAGTAATGACCAGCAGAGAGTGCGTTTGCTAGAAACACAAGGACGAAATGAGGGGTGCAAAATTCACTTTCACATACCCTAAAAGAACATCGAATCAAGTCGATTTCAGATTCTGGGATCCTGACCTAGGCTCCGCCCACTAGTGTTGATTGACAGTTTAACCTTAGCTCCGCCCCTAGTGAGCTGCACACTAGACGCAGGTGCAGGTGTAAACAAGAATGACTTCTAAGTGATTGATGTGTTCTGTTTTTGGATGTGATACTCGTTAGTGCGCAGAAGAAATGGGCGGAACCAGCGGAGCTCATTAGCATTTAAAGGGACATGCACCAAAACAGCTCGCTGTCAGCAGAGTATGTTATAGACTTTGCGTTAAGATGCTAAAGAGTCATATCACATCTGATGATAACTTACTCACCCTGTGTCATCCAAGACGTTCATGTATTTCCTCAATCGCACAGAAAGGAAACATTTTAAGATTTTTCTCCATATAGTGGTCTTCAACGGTTTGACTGAGCAAGCGTTTGTGATCAAAAAGTGCACAGATATATTTTTTTCAGAAAATGACAGAACTTTTCTCTAGACAAGCCCCTTATTCCTCGGCTGGGATCATGCAGAGCTCTTTGAATCTGCACTTAATAAAGCAACAAGCCCCAACAAGCCCTAACAGTTAAGGGGTGTTGTTAGGCGTGACGCGAAGCAGAGTAAATTTACTGTAAACCACGGCTTCACTGGGTTTATTGCTTTAATAACATATGTGTAGTAAGGTTTCACGAAATAAAATGTAATGATGTTAATAAAAAACATTATTCTTCCACCAAACAATGTGGTTCCTCAGAAACAGGTGTGGTGTGAACAAAGTGGTTGACGAGCAACATATAAAGTAAACTAATTTTGTAGAATAATTTACAACGGCTCAGCCAATCAGAATCAAGCACCGGGGGTTATCTGTGTTATAAACTGAAATATGGACCATCACATAATTGTCCACCATTGAAGTCCACTATATGGAGAGAAATCCTCAAAAAGCTTAATTTCTTGGTAAATGAACATCTTAGAAGACATGAGAGCAAGTAAATGATCGTGACATTTTGATTCTGGTGTGCACTTATCAGAATAAAAAGGCGTACAGGTGAACGAGTGATGGATAACAAATCTACCTTCATCCCCTCTATAGTGTCTATCTTGGCTGATTTGTCGTTGCTGCCGTCCTCCGTTCCTTCAGACAGCGGTCTCGAGCTTTTCCTCCGGTCCAGATTCCCTTTGTCTTGTGAGGAGAACGGCGACACGTCAGCCGTCAAGATGGACTCGGTTTCTTGTGCTTTCTGAGCCGCCTGAGAGACACAAAGTCGTAGTCATGGGCATGATGCTGCTCGACTTCTTGTAAGTTATTGATTAAATCATGTATATTTATTATTATTATCATTATTTTATCATTTATAAACTCTTTATATTATAAAACAAATTTAGACAGAAATACATTGCTTTTTGTAAATTACAATATTACAGGATAATAAAAACTATACGAAATGTGATTATAATATGTTTTATTTTACACCACAGGTTATAATTGTATTTATTATTATTATTATTATTATTATTATTATTATTATTATTATTATTAAATTATTATTATTAAATTAAGATGTATTTATTTTTACACCACAAGTTGTAATACTAATATTTATTATTATTATTATTATTATTATTACAATAACTGTAGTAATAATAAAATAATAATTATTAACATTGCTAATTAAGACAGAAATACTTTGCTACTGGAAAACTAAAAAGAAAAGCAATACGAATGTGATTAATGCTATTATGCAAACCTTAAATTTTTGCTTTCAAGCTTTCAATCACTAAAGATTAACCCTTTCAAGTTTAAGCTTTTATTCTGGCAGGATATTAGTGAAATCCTGTAAACTTACATTTGCATGTAAATAAAGTGAATCTAGCACAGGTTGCGTTCCCAAATGCATATTAATCTCACAGCTCATGCACAGATGTTCAGATGGTCAAGTTTACAGTGAGAGTTATAAGGTGCACGTGTGTAATTGAACACAGTGCCGAGCTTCACTGTGAAAACCCATTAGATGCTTAACGAAGCACAGCATATGATCGCTGGACTAAGCAAAGCAGACTAAGTCTAGCCCCATTGGTTTATTTCCTAATGCTTTATTGAGACGCACCTGCTGTTCCTTCTTGAGCCGCTCCATGGCGAGCTGAAACTCTTGCTCTTTCAGCAGGGCTTCAGCGATGGTGGCCTGGTTCTGCTCCTCGTATGCCATGGCCACCACAGCCAGGATCAGGTTGACCAGGTAGAAGGAGCCCAGGAAGATCACCACCACGAAAAACACCATGTAGGCTTTCCTCACGAGCGCAGCGCCTGTCAGCACAGAGACAGCGTAAGTCTCGCAGATCACTTTATCGACGTCTCTGTTCACAGGCTTGTAATTAGTGTCAGACTGATCAATCAAAGGCTGTTCTACGGTTTCTACATACACTACCGTCCAAAGGTTTGCCATCATTTTCGATGCAACGCAATTACATTGAATCCTACATTTCCTACATGTTCTCTACCCTTCAAAACTGTAGGCTTTTTCTGTTTACCAGAGGTGCATTTATAGGATTAAAAATACAGTAAAAATGTGAAAAGTTATTGTCATTTAAATCAGCAGTTTTGTATGTGAATACCTGTTCTGCCGTAAATTTATTTATGCGATCAAATACGAATTTTCAGCATCGTTGCCGATTCATTTTCGGAATCATTTCTGATTATTATCAATGTTAAAAACATTATATTAAAATAATATTTTTTATGGAAACACAATACATGATGCATTTTGTTTTTTGTGAATAGAAATTTGAAAAGTGAAGCGTTTATTTGAAATGCGTTCATTTATAAAAGTCGCTTTTCAGCAATTTAATGTGTCCATGCTGAATGGAAGCTGTGTTATTTTCCTTCTTTTAAAATAAATATAATGACTGACCCCGAATGGTAGTGTATGCATGTATATTTTATGTTAGTTTTCGTTTTAGTTAATGCAGCATTAAACACAAAATTGCTACTGGTGAGTGTGAAGTAAGGAGAGCGATACTGACGTGATGATAGAGGTTCTCCCAGTAATCTTGAGTCATGAGTCTGAAGAGCGAGAGAAAAGCCCATCCGAAGGTGTCGAAGCTGGTGTAGCCGTAGTTCGGGTTTCGTCCGGTCTTCATACATTCAAAACCATCCGGACATTTGCTGCAGAAAACAGGAATAAGAGCTTATTAGAGCCACGGTCCCGTGTCGTGTTCAGGAAATAGGTTTGCTGTTTATATAAACAAGAGCTTCTCAAATCATTGGAATATTGTGAAAAATGTCTTTTTTTTGGTAACTTATTTCAAAAAGTGAAACTTTTATGCGTTCTAGATTTATGACATGTGGGCTATGAAATGAATAATCGTGAATAATTGCATCCAAAATAAAAGTTATTTGTTTATTATGTATATAAAGAGACACATACATGAAGCATTTGTTTTGAAAATATTTACATGTGTGTGTATGCACACGCACACACACGCACACGCACACACACACACACGCTGCGCACACACACACACGCACACACACACACACACACACACACGCACACGCTGCGCGCACGACACGCACGCGCACGCACGCACACGCACACACGCACACACACACACACACGCACACGCACACGCACGCACGCTGCGCCAAGCGCACACACATCGCATACACACGCACACGCACACGCACACGCGACACGCACAAGACACGCACACCGCACACACGCACACGCACGCACACGCACACACACTACACCACACACGCACACACGCACACACGCACACACACACACACACACACACACACACACACACACACACTTTTTTATTCGTCAAGTGATCCTGGAAAAAAATATATTGGTTCCCAAAACAAATATTTGCCAAACACAACTTTAATAAATCTAATAATAAATCAGCATATTAAAATGATTTCTGAACTAAATTATATTTTAAACTTTATTAGCCATTATTTTAAATGCTAATTTACTTTTTAATCAAACAAATGCAGCCTTGATGAACATAAGAAACATCTTCAAAAATAAGTTTCCAAACTTCTGACTATATATAAATTCTATATTATATATAAAATATATAAATGTAACATAGTATATGCTTGTGTACAGCACATGCGAAGAACTGTTTAAATATTTAAATCTGTGTTCACGCTGAGGGCCATCATCATAAACGTCTTGATGGGGTCCTGAAGATGAACGAAGGTCTCACGGGTTTGGAACGACCCGAGGAGAGTAATTCGTGAGCGAATGTTCATTTTGGGGTGAAGCATCCGTTGAAGCACACACAGCTGAGGGCCGCTGGCGCCAGCCTCGTCTGCTGAGAGTCTGAAGGTGCTGGTGACGGCCGATATCACGCTCACACACCTCGCCGTGTCCCTGAAGGACGTGCTAATGGACGGGCCCCACTTCAGCTGGGTTTGGACGGGGCCCCGGGCCCCAGACGCACTGATACCGAGCGCCGCTTCCGTCCTCGTGAGACCGGAGCGTGGCCTTCAGTTTAGGACGAATGTGATGCTTCAGCGGATAACGTTTTCATTATTTTCTATTTCTTATTGACTAGAGAAACATCGCTATTTAATCACTATTATTTCATCAAGGTCAACATATGATGGTTTTGAAATCAAGATTTAATCAGTACTTTTTTCCAGAGTTCAGTATTTTTTAGTTATTATTTAAGTTATTAAGCTTTTATTGGAAAAAAAAAGTAATTAAAAAAAATCAACATTTAATCAGTGTTTTTTCCCCAATTAAAAAAAGTAACAGTTTGCTATTATTATTGTTGTTGTTATTTATTTATGACAAATAAATCTGCAAACCAGTATTATTTTATCATGCTTTCAAGATCAACATTTAATCAGATTATTGTCTTGTTTTCCCTTTAAAAAAATGTTACTGAATTTAATTTTTAATGACCAAAAAAAAAAAAAAAAAAAAAAAAAAAAATGAATATATATATATATATATATATATATATATATATATATATATATATATTTTTTTTATATATATAATATATATATATATATATTATATATATTAGCATTTTAATATCAACATATCATTTTAACGGTTATTCAGATATTTTATATCGACAGTAAAAAATATCAAAGAAATGAAGGAATAAATAATAGTTCAGTTGTTATTATTTTTATTTTGATATGTTTTTATCAACAGTTTAAAAAAATTAAAAATTCTTTTAAAAATTCTAAAAATTTCTTAAAAATCAACATTTAATTTTTTAAAACTTTTTTGTACTTAACGTTTACTTTTACTTTTTGTATTAGTTCTCGTTGACAATAAAATGTTAAATCGCTATTTCTTTCTAGTTTTCCTAAAAAAATTAAAACTACCTAAACATCCTTATAACAAGAGCAATGTACTTCAAAAGCTAGTTTCATTAGTGTTTTTCAAATCACAAAAAAAGAGCTGGTCAAGAGACATTCACCCTCTTCTGCAAACTTGCTTCAAGATGCACCGTGTTTGAGGATGAAATGCTCTTTTTTAAGGGAAGCGGCTGCATGTAAATGGTTTGCAAGCGCTAAAAAGTGTTGCCCTGATTCTTGGCGGTGATCTGCTGTTGTCATTGAGCTCCGGCTCAGAGTCACTCGGAGTATTTGTCAAAGAAGCTCCTCTCAGCACGCTGGCAGCTGGAGCACATTGCCGGGACACAAAGCATTTCGACATGCTCTATTTTGGGCTCCAGAGAGTCCCTCTGTCCCGTCAGGGTCCCGGGGCCGACGGACGGGCTCTGGGAATCTCTGCGTGTAAACCAATCTGCGGTTCTGTGCGAATAACTCTTATGCTGTTATGAGCCAAGATGGACTCAAGGTGACTTGCTCTGGGAGTCTGATCGCTGGACGCTGCTGGGATCGGATGGCGCTCCGATCGGACGGATTGACACGCGCAAGATTAAACCTCTCACTACAAAGACACAAAGAGAGCTCGGGTGACGAGACGTCGATGCTTTATTGTGTAACGATGAGGCTGATATATTTAGGGAAAGTAATATAGACGAGCACGGAGAGAGTTTGCTTGGCATCAGACCCACGCCGCGAGAAAAAGGACTCGGATCGCTATTTAGTGATGAAAAATACCAGCATTTGTAAACTTTCATGATTCAAATATAATATAATATAATATAATATAATATAATATAATATAATATAATATAATATAATAAAATATAATATAATATAATATAATATAATATAATATAATATAATGTCTATGGCATGTGAATAAAATGTTATAATGAATTTTAAAATACTACAGTGATATAAAAATACATTATATTAATATAGAAATATATAGAAATGTATGCTATATGTATCATTCTATTTAAAAGTATTAATTAAACTTAACATATTATATTTTTATATTATGTGTGTAAATAAATTTAAATATGTATATTTTATATTTAAAACAAATGTTCATAATGGGGGTGTCAATATCTTATGCACTTCTTATTTTATTATTTATATTAATCTAAATTTTTAATTTAATTTAATTTTATTTCATTATTTTATTTTAATTAATAATTTAATTTAATTTAATTTAATTTAATTTAATTTAATTTAATTTAATTTAATTTAATTTAATTTAATTTTTATTTATCATCCACTGCAGGAAAAAACCCCGTTGTTTTATGAACTTAAAGTATCTAGGAGGTCCCTTCTCCTGCAGTTTGATCATTTATGTGTCCGAGCGCCTCAGACCCTTCCAGGTCTATAACAAGAGGCGAGGAGGTGAAACGAGGCGAGCGTTTCTGTTTGAAACGCCGTCAGCCTTCAACTCAGGTTTCCGTCCAGGTTCACGAGGTGACCAGAGCTGCACGCTAACAATGGCTAAAATAAGACCACTGGATTAATTCACTTAATTGATCCCCGAGGGAAATAAACCAACAAAGAAAACAAACGCGATGAAGAGCAGCTTCACCTACAGCTTCACCCTGCTGTACGACCTACATACAGAGATATTAATCATACTGATCACAATAAACCAGCATCACCTCTTTCTGGGCAAAAACACACGTTTCTCTTGAACATTACAGCACACAGGCCTTGATTTTATTTAGGCTTGTTAGCTTTATATTGCTTCGAGTGATATTCTCTTTAGTGTACACTAAAAGTATGTTTACTTAATGCACATGGTTTTAATGATAGATAGATAGATAGCATGAAATATCAAACAAGAAATAAAGATTTTTAGTATTGTTTATTTAACCAGTACTTGGTTTTATCAGTAAACCAGTTATCAGTATTACTTCTTTATGGTTAGACAATTTTATTGTTTGTAATAACGGAATAAATAAATAGGTTATCGGCATTTACTCAACATTATCGGTTAATTATCGGTATTTAAAAAGTATTATTTCATAATGGTTTTGAACCTATCTAGCTATCACTCAGAAATTAATTAACTCAGTAAAGTTAAATAAGTTAAATAAATATTGTGTTTTATCTGTATAGTTTTTTATTGGTATTTAATCGGTATTTATCGGTAGATTCGCTATACTTTCATTATTAGAAAATTATCAATGACCTATATATATATATATATATATATATATATATATATATATATATATATATATATATATACATACATACATATACATACATATATGTATATATATATATATATATAATTGTTATATATAATTGTATTTCATTGCATCATATTGCATTGTGTCGAATCAAACCGAAATGCGTATCTCATCTGATTTAGTTATGAAGATGCACATAACTAGTAAAAACATAAAAACAAATAATAAATGGAGTACAGTTGGGAGCAGAAGACGCGTTGCGTGAACAAAGACCGTTAAAAGCCACAAAAGCTGTTAGCTCGCTTGTTTATTACCGAGTTATTTTGAGCGAACCTTCGGTTTCATGCGAGTGACCTCTCGTACCGTTAAGGTCAGAACACGAGCTAATCACAGTTTATTAATAGAATCCCGTTTGAATGAACGTCCACTAACACCCTATGATTACTACGACACACCAGACAACGTTTTAATCGGGATGTGTGGAGCGCCGAGAAATCAGCGGCGATAAAGCTGATGGTCAGCCGTGATGAAGGTCAGCGATTATTTGTTGATGGGCTCTCCAAAAATATTCATACACCACCGATAGCTGACAGCGGAGCACATCATTACACTTATATTAGTGCTGTATTTAGAAGCGCTAGTTTCTATTACGACACTTGTCTGTGGAGCTCTGTTATTCTAGTCTCATCCCCATTTTAATTAACATTTTTATTTATAGTTTGGATGACTTTTTATTTTCGGGCTTCCATTTTTACAGTTGTTACAGTTTTAGGGATTCTGAATTTATTTATTTATTTATTCATTAGCTGTGAAGTGACAGGACAGAAAACTTTATGTTACGGTTATTTTAATGTGTTTATTTTGAGGTCGAAAGCATTGGGAAATGTGATTCATTTTAGCGAATCAGTTCATTCAGATGATTCATAAAAGGAATCGATATTTTAGAACATCGTGATAAAACCTTCATCGCAATGTTTTTAAATATGGTTTTATTGGTTGTTTAGTATAAACATTTGCACGAATGCTGTTTCAGACATCTCCTGAATAAAAATTGTTTGACATATAAGAAACAGCTTGGCTAACAAAAATAAGCTCTAAAATGCTCTTTTATTTTTATATTATTGTTTTGTTTTATTTTCTTGGTTATGTAAATGTCAAATAATTAATCAGGATTAATCACATCCAAAATAAAAGTTTTTGTTTATATATATGTATATATATATATATATATATACAGTATTTAGAAAATATTTACATGGATATTTTCATATAAATATATATAATATACAAAAAAATCATATTTTTCTGAAATATATACATGTGCGTTTATACAAAGAATTTATATACATAATAAATATACACAGCACACACACATATATATTGTTTTCTTTCAGATAAGATGAATCGTTAACTTTTGAATGTTCTCTGAAACAAACAATTTTAAAAAACATTTTTTGTGCTAATGTTTTGCAAATATGATTAAATAACAGAGAACTTCGAACACTCTATTAACGTTTCTGAAAGAGCATTTGTGCGTAACGTTGAGAGGCCCTTCAGTTTTATGACGTTTAAACACGCCCCCACTTTTCTACATCACAGTGTGGTTTATTTGCATAGCTCTGCCCACTGCAGGTCATTCTGGATGTAGCGTCGCTGAGGGCGCCATGTTCCGGAGACGCTGTGTTTCGTCGCGAAAGTGAAACTACTTTGTTTGTCACTTCATTAGAATGATTTTCTAGCTTTGCACAAATCGGTCGTTTCGGGAGGCGGGGTTTAGAGGAGAAACAATAACGTGCAGTACGTGGAAAATTATGCAAATACAAATACACAATCATTTTAGCAACGTCATATGATGACTTCTAAGCAGCTGATGCATGTTCTGTTTGGAGAAGATCGACGACCCTCGTAAAAGCGCTGAATAAACTGAACGTGTAACACACACACCGTTTTATCAGACGCGGACACACACGCTCGCTCTTTGCCAGATGTCACAATCAGCATCTCCAGGCCTGCCCGTGATTCACGACTTCACGCTCTTTCCATTACCTGCTCAATACGTTCCACTGCAAAAACGCTCGGGATTTTGAAATATCACGCTATCGATTAGCAGTCGCTTTTAAGATAATGTTTTATCCATTTGATTCTCACAGAGACGGAGGACTACGGTTCCAGACGCTCTGCAGATGTCTCCAAACATCAAGCCCTCAGAAGGACGAGCGCTCTGTGAAATCCTAGAAGCGGCCCACGGATAATGATTCCATTAAAGTCCAAACATTTTTTATACTTTCTCTCAAAGTTAAATGGAACAAAACTATTGTCCGGCGCATTTTCACTAGGATGCTTTCAGAGAAAACATAATAAAATATTATTTGTGTTATATTTTACATTTATTTTAGCCATTAGTAGCATTTCACATTGTAAAGCCTAGCATATTAAATCATAAAAAATAAAAAAAATTGTTAATTGAACTGTTTTTATATATATATATATATATATATATATATATATATATATATATATATATAAATATAGACTTGCAAATATATGTAAAAAAATTTTTAAATTGTGTATTTTATATGCACAGAACTCATATATACTACTCACAAATATACATTTTTTTAATTAAAATTCACTAACATTTTAAATATTATAAATAAAACATGCATGAAATTATATATATATATATTTATTTTTATATATTTTTATTTATATAATAAATATGCACAGAACTCATATATATTACTCACAAATATATATATATATACATTTTTAATTAAAATTCACTAACATTTTAAATATTATAAATAATACATAATATATATATATATATATATATATATATATATATATATATATATATATATATATATATATATATATGTTTAGTTTTTAATTATTAATGGTGTTTAACTCTGTGAAGCCTCACATTAAATTATTGTCAAATAAATAAATATATATATATATATATATATATATATATATATATATATATATATATATATATATATATATATATATATATTTTTAATGGAACCTAACCAAAAATACCAAAAAAATTTTTTTAAATAATTAGTTTTAGGATTTAAGCCTGTAAAGCCTGGCATATAATTTTTTACATATATTTTTTATTAACCCTGTAAAACTTGATTATATAACACAACAGTCTAAAATAACTACATTTATTGAACCTGAACATTTTTAAAAATGAAAATAAAAGCCGTCGTCATCTGATCTACACAGTCTGGTCTCACGGAGGAAAAAGAGCTCCGTTTTATTCAGACCCAAATTTAGCAAACCTATGCAATGTGATGCAGATGGATATTTATGAAGCCAAAAACTGAGATGAAATTCTGATAGCTTGTAATGTAAGATCTTTATAACAGCAGACACTTGCATAAAATCATCTGAATATCACTCGTCACTCTATATCTCCAATAAAGTCTCAGTAAGCTGAGATTGAGATGAAAGCTGAGTCTGAAGTCTATCGGAGACAGAAGGCGTGCGGTAGACTGCGATCGTGTTGGTAGTTCAGAGACTAATCTTGACCTGGTGATCTGTTAAGTAAGCTGGAAGTTTTCTCGTAAGAGACTGACGATGTCAAGAGCTTCTGCCATGACCACGGGGTGAGATTATATAAGCAGAGAAATGACCATCAGCACATACTGAACAAATCCCTCCTGAGTGGACGCTTTCATGCCATAATACCGTACGCTCACACGCACACACACACACACACACACACACACACACACACACACACACACACACACACACACACACACACACACACACACACACACACACACACACACACACACACACACACACACACACACACACACACACACACACACACACACACACACACACACACACACACACACACACACACACACACACACTCACACACACACACACACACACACACACACACACACACACACACACACACACACACACACACACACACACACTCACACACACACTCACACACACTGAGCTGCAGGATTTCACACCACAGCCTGGATTATTATTATTATTATTATTATTATTATTATTATTATTATTATTATATTTATTCAGTACTGTGCTTAGATTCTCAGTAAAGCATGTCAGCTATTCTGCACAAAGCAAAGATTTCACTACAAAATAGTTTTAGTTTTTTGCATTTAATTCAGTTATGATATTTATATATATATTTATATATTTATATATACATAATTTTATTCTATACTTTATTTTATTTCCTTTATTTTTATTTATTTATTATGTTTATATAGTTTTTAGTTTTGTACTATAATAATCCTGCCAAGGACCTCTTTATTATTTTAAATTTATTTTATCATTATTAAATTTTTATTATTACATTACATTAAATTTGAGGTTTTTTTATTAATGCCATTGAGCCCTGTAAATATCATATACATTGTAAAATACATACATTGTATTGTTTTTTATTAATTAAATAATTGTATTAGTTTTTATATATTTTTTCTTTGAACACGTTTGTATATTTTTTCATTCCTGTTTATTTCAGTTTTTCATCAGGTTTCACGCAGCTTCACCTTTGACGCATAGCTCCGCCCCTCGCGTCTGATTGGACGAATCACGTTTAAATCCGTTTTCACGCACAAATGGCCTTGTTTTAAATACTTAAGCCACCTCTCAAGATATGTGAAAACACCGCTCGACATACAAAAAAGAGAGAAAAAAACGTCTAATATTAAAAGTCTCAGTACACCTCGCTGGATATGCATGCCACAAAGTCACGAAGAAAAAGACTATTTCCTGGAAAGAGCCTCCAGCTCGTGAATGACATGAAAGCTCTGTCAGGAAATAAAAGATCGTTAATAAAGCGCAGTAAACTCACCCAGCATCACTGGCGTTCCCACATATTAAGGCGTCCTTGGCTCCTTCCACTTTGAAGAAATTATCTGGAGGAATACAAATATATATATTAATTTTTATGTATTTTTTTAAATGTTTTTTTTTTTTTTTTTTTAAATATATATTTATTTTAATGTTTTTGTAACCTCTAAATAACCGTTCTCACGATGTTAAAAACGCACGTTCAAATAAAAAAATAAAATAAAATTAGCAGAAGTGAGTTTATTTAATTTAATTTCTAGATATTTTGGCCAAAAACAAGACTTAAAAATATAATTTATATAATAAATATGCACAGAACTCATATATATTACTCACAAATATTAAATTTTTATTACAATTCACTAACATTTTAAATATTATAAATAATACATGCATGAAATTATTTCTAGAATCTTAAACTAAATAACACAATAATATATATATATATATATATATATATATATATACTGTATATATATATATATATATATATATATATATATATATGTTTAGTTTTTAATTATTAATAGTGTTAAATTATTGTCAAATAAATATATATATATATATATATATATATATATATATATATATATATATATATATATATATATATAATTTTTTGATCAGTTTCCCGAAGACTGGGCAATAAATCTCGGTTTATTTGAGAATTTCTAGATATTTTGGCCAAAAACAAGACAAAAAAAAAATCCATGCTAAAAAGCATTGTTTGCAATGAAAGAAACATTTTGGCAGATAAACACATTTATCTATTTTTAATCATTTTAAGCGTACATTAAGCATACTCTATGTAGCAAGTGCACAAATATCAGTGTACTAATACACTCGTAAGTGTACTACTTCAATATAAAGTGACTAAACTGCCCACTTTCTAGTAAATAAAAGCTTTTAGGTACACTTCAACAGTATTAAACGTTGAGTACACAAATACTTTACATTCATACTTATAGCTGTATAGAGTATAGTCACTTTAGAGTATAGTCGGAGTTAAGTTTAGCTTTAAGTATAGTACTGTGTCGCTATTTAGTTATCGAATATTTTGTTATATGAATATCTGAACCTATAAAGCATCAAAAACAGGAAAAGAGACTATTCAGAATGCTAACGTTTGAGCGGCTTTCTTCTTCGCTGGTGTTTTTTTCAGCCCAGAAGACGCACGCTAGCGCCCCCTACGGCACAGCAACTAAAACACGGCCCCTAGGAGCACATTATACCGTCTGAGTCGAGTCGTTTTAGGCGTTTACGTAAAAAGGAAACCCGTAAACGCTCTGAATTTGAGCGGATCTGTATGTTTTGGAGCAAAGCATGACAAAGCACTTGTCTATTTCCGTCCGTGTCCTACATCTGCGTTCGGCGGGTCAACTTATCGAGAGCCAGCGGCGTCCTAATTGCTATTCTAATGAAATGAGACCGACCCAAAAAAGCCGAAATCTCGTCTCAGACGTCGCCGTGGCTCAGCTGATGAGTTACGGGCAGCGGGCTTCGTTCAGGGATTCAGAGAACCGCTCAGAGACACGGAGCCTGAAGCGTTCGGGTGTGTCGCCCGCCGTCAGGTTTTAAAGAGAAAGCTAAACCTTTTATCTTTAATTTAGTTTAATGTGAGCGGATCTGCGGAGTTGGCGAAAGAATAGCATTTCGTTTAGAATAGCTGAAATTAAATTACATCAAAATATATATATATATATATATATATATATATATATATATACATATATATATAAAAATTGTAACAAATGCCTTAGCGGCTAATTAAAATAATTACATTTATGTTACTCAAATTACTAAAATATAAATACAAATTTAAATGTGTGTGTATATATATATATATATATATATATATATATATATATATATATATATGTATGCAAAAGTTAATACTAAAATGTAAAATTAATATTAAAATAAACGAAAAAAATTAAAATTAGATGACTGACTGAAGTAATTGTAAGTTTAAGTGATAAAATCAATAAAAATAATAATTTAAATACATGTTTAAACTAATATATATATTTCATGTGCATTTGCTGTATATATATATAAAGCAAATGCACAAAATTACTAAAAGTGAAACAAAAATGTATCTGTTTTTTTTAGTAAATAAATTGTAAAAGATTTATATATATACATATATATATTTAAATAAATAAATATATATATATATATATATATATATATATATATATATATATATATATATATATATATATATATATATATATATATATATACACACACATTTAATTATTACAATGACTAAAACTATCCTGAAATATTTAAACAATACTATATTACTAAAACCTAAGCTATAAATAAGTAAATAAATAAATAAAATTAAAATTAAACTGAAAATATAAATACCGTAATAGCATGACATTAGTTTAAAATACAGGCTGTTTGACTTCTGCCAGAAAACCCTTCTCGGATCGGATCTGAACAACGTCATTTTCCAAGACGTCCGAGTCTGGCGCGCGTCTCAGCACGAACTCGAAGGATTTCCCACCTTCTGATCCGAGCTCGTTTTACCGCACAACAACTACTCCCTCCGCTTCCTCTCAGAATATCATCACAGAGACTCAAACCCACTCAGAAGACCCCGGCCTCCCACGGCATCCTCACCGCTCAGAAGACCTCCCACTGACCTTCATTAGTGACGAAGTCCTCCAGCGAGGACCAGCTTCTGTTATTGCAGAAGAAAGTGCTGTTGTTGTATGAAGGTAGGGTGGTGTTGAGACAGTGTGTGGTGCTGCGGACGCATTTCTGCCGCAGGTTCCCCATGAAGAGCTGCAGGCCGATGAGAGCGAAGACGCTGAGACAGAAGACGGTCAGGATCATCACGTCTGCAAGCTTCTTCACCGACTGGATCAGAGCGCCCACGATCGTCTTCAGGCCTGGGATCAGCAGCGGAACAATCATGTGTTTCTCGCTAACAGACAAAACCAAGTGCTGGCAAACAATTACTTTCTTACTATACTTTGTATATTTATTATGCATGCATATATATGTATATATATATATATATATATATATATATATATATGCATGCATGTATATATTGAAGAAAGGTACATGTTTAAAATATCTTTATATGAATTGTTTGACAGCACTACATTTTAAAACTAATTTTCCAGATCATATCAGGTCGCGCACCATTCAGAATCGGATTAAGAATCTCTATTGAATTCAGATCGAGTTCTTCGGTTTGAATTGTGAATCCGAATATATTCACGTATTATTAAATAAATAAATAAATATTTATATAATGCATAAATATAAAAGTATATAAAAATTAGAAAAAATCATAAAAAAAAAAAAAAAAAAAAAAAATATATATATATATATATATATATATAAATAAATAAAATAAAATATATGTATATAATAATTGTAATAATAAAAATATATATTTTAGTTTTACTTTATTTTTTTTTATAATGTTAATTTAAACCAGAGGTGAAAAAGTGTGGGTGACGTGAACAAGGTACCATTTTTAGTCATTTAACAATAACAATTGAATAAAATAATTTTTTTTTAATCATCTTCAGTGACAAATAACAAATAATATTTTATACATTTTCCATGTAACCCCACCGCTTCAATATGATAGTTAACTAAGCTGAAAAGAAAACATTAAAATAAACAAATGCATTTAAAAAAGTAATAAAAATATTAAAAAACATATATATATATATATATATATATATATATATATATATATATATATATATATATATATATAAATCAAAATTAGATGTGCTTCCAAAATGTATTGTATATTATTTTTAATTACAAATCAAAGTTTAATCAGTTTTGAATTACTTCATTTCTTTGCTTCATTGTTTTTTATTATTATTATTTTTTTTTTTTTGGCATTGCACTTCAGTGTTTCTTCCAAATCAAGTCTTTCAAAAATGAAGCAAACGATGGCACGCGAATCGAACAGGATTCTGAGATTGTGAACGCCGGCAGACCCTGGACGATGACGTCTCTGACACGAGAGCATCCTTCAGAGCACATCCAAGCACAAACACACCACCAGACCGTCTCCACAAACATCTGGGAGCGCAGGAAGCACACAAAACGTGACGGTTCCCGACAGACGCTTCCCCGGAACAAGAACACACGCTTATCTCCTGGAATACACCACTGTATATATATATATAAGAGCATGCATGCTTTCTGTTTCATATGTGTTTGTGTGCGTGTCTGAGTATAGATATGTGTCTCTCGTTCCGTGAGAAGCGTCTGTTCATGGGCTTCTCTACAGCTACGCATGCTTTCAACACGTCAATGAGACTTTTGGAGCGAGTTAACTGAACCCCGAGCTGACAGCTGAAGGAAACGTGAACCGTCCGGCCTGCTGTCATTCACTCTGCGTGTGATCGACCCACAATGCAACGTGCTTCACCTGGAGGTCCTTCTCGAGGCGCAGCGGTATTTTTCCATTCATTTTTCTCACAGGGAAGTCTTTGTGAAAAGGCTGAAAAGTGTGCTTTAATGAAAGGACTACGATCCCGTGAAGCATTGTGAGTGGCATAATCAAAATAAAAACATGTAGAAATATAACAGTAGTCGTTTAAAGATGTTCTTTACATTCATAAAAAACAATGACTGATATCTTAATTATATATAGAGAGAGAGAGAGAGAGAGAGAGAGAGAGGGAGGGGAGTTAAGTTTGGTGGAATTTCTGTAGAGCATCATGGGTAATGTAGTTTCTCATCACGAACTTACGCGTTAAGCACTATTAATTTGAAATAATGTGAACAGGTACAGCATCTATATACAGGCTCACAGCTCGCGGTCGTTCTGTCTTGAACGGTTACCGTTAAAAATAAAACCTTCCCTGAGGAGAAAATGAATGGAGATTTAGTTCGAGAACCAGACGGTTTCAGTCCACGGCAGTCACTTGAACATCATTCAAGCCTGCTGGAAATAATTCATACCAATAACACCTACGGGGTTTCCATAAGTCAGTTTTAGCCAAAGGTAACCGTGAACGTTCTCAGAACGTTGTGAGAAGGTTTTTAGAAGTTATAAACAAACGCTCTTCCAGCAACGCTCCTTCAAAGTTATCTGCTTTTTAATGATGTTCTCAGAATGTTATAGCTAATAAACATTTATTTACTGTTCATGGGACATCCCGGAAAGTTTTTAAATAAATTTTTTTAAATGTAACAACTTTTAGAATGTTCTGAGAATGTTCAAAAGTAACATTCCTACAATGTTTGTGAATGGAATGGATTTTTGTTAAAACATTGTTAATTGAATGAACTCAAAAAAAATATATATATATATATATATATATATATATATATATATATATATATATATATATATATACATATATATATATATATATATATATATATATATATATATATATATATATATATTTTTTTTTATCAGGTACATATTTTTTTTTGCTTGTGTAACAATAAACCAAAAATCAATTTAATTTATGTTTTTTTAAGTAAGTGGTTTGTTTTAGCTATTAAAAAAATTGTCGATTCAGTCGTTTTTTTGATTCGCTGTTACACAAGTAAAAAAGCAAGTCCTCCCAACTCAAAGGACTGTGTTGGATTAACTTTATTTATTAAAGCGGACCGAACAAGCATCGATCGTTACTTTCGTCCTTCTTTCAAAATGAGTCCAAAACGAAACATTTCCAATTCAGTGCAACGCGATGCGACAACGCCGTTAAACGAAAATGATTTTACTTCGCGAAACCTAACGGCAACATTATCACAACGTTCTGTTTTCGGGGGGTTACCAGCAGACTAGTTCCGCCCGGCTCCAAAGTCTCATTTCCTACATTCTGCATTTCCACGTTTCCACGAGTGTCCTGGAAGCGGTGGAAATGCTCGTGGGTCATCCATGAGCAGCGCGGGCCTCGGCGTCCGGCGTCCGGCCTCTCACCTGGGATGACTGAGATAGTTTTCAGCGCTCGCAGAACCCTGAATGTCCGTAACGCTGAGACATTGCCCAGGTCCACAAACTCAGTAACATATCTGCAATGAGCCAGAATCGGAGCACAGACAATGACAACAACACCAAACAACGGGCCAACAACACGGCGGAGAACGAAGAAGCAGGAGTGCTGGGAAGTTGCTGGGAAAGAGGTGGACCGGATGCGGGTCAGATCCCGAGCTGTTGGACTGGACACCGAGCGGAAACCCTCGCGCTTACCTGGGATTACGGAAATAGTTTTCAAAGCGCGGAGGACCCTGAACGTGCGGAGGGCCTGCAGATTGCCTACTTTTATAAATTCTGTTAGAAACCTGCAGAATCAGATTAGAGTTATGTGGGTCGAAGGACAAACAACTGGAAGAGAAGAAAAGGAGAAAATTAAAACGTCAAGCAACTTAAAGAAACAGTTCGGTCCGAGCGGCTTTAGTTCTTCTGTGGAGCATGCACGTTTAAAATATTAAATGTATTTAAATCAAGTAGTTAATAATTAAAATAGTTAATGTTTTTGTTAATCATCTGAAATGTGCTGTGCTTATAGTCCCATGCAATTTTTAAGCACTCAAAGTTATTTATATCACTTTAAATAAATATAGTAAATTTAATTTAAATACATTAATTCAGCCTTAGATAATAAATGCTGTTTACGATTAAAACAATTATAATTTAGGTTTGTTTAGGTATTTTTTTCACTCCTGTTTTATATAAAAAATTGTGTAGAGATGAAAACTGAAATGCACGTTTGGGGTGTTTATAAACATTTTATTTTTACCAAAACTTGATTTCTAAATGTACTGATAAACTCAAAATTTCTATGCACTATTTTAGACTTCTAAATAAAATTTTGGTGTGTATATTTATCATCGTAAACCAAATTTATTTATATTTATATATTATTTATATATTATATTTATATATTATTATATATTTATTTATTTATAATAAGAAAAAATATAAATGTAAATATTTACAAAATATATACTGCACATGTTTGTATATATATATATATATATATATATATACACATATATATAAATACATATATACATTAATCTAAGCAAAAGACTTTTATTTTGAATTTGATTAATTGCGATTAATCGTTTGACAGCAGTAACACAAACAATTTTTTCACAAACAAATTTATACGTGCACGTGCACTTTACATATACATAATAAATATGCACTTCATTTGGATGCAATTAATAATTGCACAGCATTATTAATAATGTTATAGCGCATTTTTGAGTCATTTTAACGCCATTTAAGCGCATTTTATTTCATGCCCCACAGAAGAAAGCAAATCATATGAACCGGAAGCAACATGCAGGTGAATAAATGACGACTGCGCTCTCTTTAAGTCGGCTCAGATCGGTTTAGAGAGACGGAATGAGGTCCGGATTACTTTATTCTCTTCTCATACAGAGACGTCGTAAAGAGCGCAGACGTACGACGCCGTTCTGTTTCTATAGCAACTGGAGCCGACCGCTACGCGTTTATGATTTATCAGCGCTGGCCGTCATCCGTCTGGCTTTAATGAAGTCAGGAGCGCCGACGACATCCCAATACACCCCTGACTTATTGGCAGCGGGTCCATCTGACGTCTCTGAGACGCCCGGTTCAAGGACAAGAGGCCTGTTAAAGCCGGAGAAATAAAGCCGTAAAGGACAACGAGAAATAAGCACTTCATCACGGCTCGGGCTCGCCGAGATTCGAACGTTCGGGCGTTTAAAGAGACAGTACCCTTCAAAATAGTCATTCGGTATTTAAAAAACACTGTCTCTTTAAACGTCTTTTTCCTTCGGGGGTTAAGGGGAAGTGAATTAAAGAAGTGAACTTTAACGAGCGTCAGGAGAAAGTTCTGCAATTAATGCGTTTTAACAAAAGAGACGGCCGCGGTGCTGGCCCGAGGGAATCGCTGGAGATGAATCACGCTGTTCATTTGACTCGTGATTCACTGAATGAACTGTGCTAATCGGGTTTGTGGGCGGCTGATAAATAATGTAAATACTGTAAAGTGACTCAGACGTTTAGTGAATTCAATTAACTTCAGCCCCAGTCCTGTGTGTTAAAACCAACTGCACATTTATTTAGATCTTGTCAGATGTCAGATTTTTTATTTGATTGTAAAATATCCGCAAGCAACAGCTGCAAATCTAATAAAATATTTATATATATTTTTTTCATTATAAAAGAACTATTTTGTTACCTGTAGGACGAGGGAAAAATATATTCCTGTAATGCAAAGATACATTTTCTACCTTTTTTTTTTGTTAAAGGAAAGTTTTTCTTCATAATCTTTTCAAAAGGTCGACATTCATGTGAAATAAAAATATTGCCATTTTATTTATTGCTATAGAATGTATTTTATATGTAAATTAAGTTTGCATATTTCATATATTTAAATTTAAATAAAATATTTTTAAATGTGTTTTAATTATTTTGAGGTTTTTTTATATTATGTACATGTATATTGGTATACTATATATATATTTTTATATATATATATATATATATATATATATATATATATATATATATATATATATATATATATATATATATATATATATAGATAGATAGATAGATTGTCACTTTTTTTATTCATTTACTGCTGAATAAAATGATTAATTAAAAATGCCTTATTGACCCCAAAGAACAATTAAATAAATATAATATAATTATATACAATATAATATTTTAAACACATTAAACATAGTATTTAATAAACTAATTAATCATTGTATTTTCATACATTTGATAAAAGGTAACTTTATTGTTGTTTAAAATTAAGTTAATAATTAGAACTATAATAAAATAGATATTAATTATACAATTGTCATTAAATATCAAATGTTGTGCTTGTGTCTGAAGCTTCCTTGAAGGCTAAAAACAAGCGCCATCTGAAAAAATCGTGCGTGTCTGTCTCCACGCCGGCGTCTTTAAAAGTGAATTTCCCGGGACATTTCAGCTTTTAGACGCTCTCTTTAGGAGCAGGAGCCCGTAACCGAGGTGAGAGCGATATTATTGGATGTGACACATTCGAGCGGAGCTCCAGGGACGCGGCCGTATCCAAGCGCGCCTCCGTTGCCGTGGCGACGCGTGTTTCGGGATCGGGGTCGAGGACGGGGTAAGAGCTCGTAACAATTAATCACAAACACCGTCCCCAGCTCAGCATCACGGGTCAAGCAGCTGAGATTAGATTATTACAGCCTATTGAAAATAACAACAGTGCCTTTATTGTCTCATTATCTCCTCGCGTCCGAGTCCTAAAGCAAACCAATCACCGGCGGCTCCGATTGTGCCTAAAATCATCTACGAAAGTAATGTTACACGCGGTCATTGAAAAAGTGGCTAATAGCGTGAAGACGCCTGTTTTTAGATAGCATGGTGAATTACATCATTTCTATTTTTAGCTTTCAGGAATTTCTCTTTTTTTGTATTTAGAGATCTCTAAAAAGGAAACGTCGCAAATAATTGCAAAAAAGCATTCAAAGTGAAATTTAGATACATGAGAAGAATCAAACAGTACATTGCATTACATTCAAATAAATAAAATAGGAAACTAAATTGCAATGACTGTTTTTGACATTTTTAAGCTAAAAATGCATCTTTTTCATTTTTTAGGGGCAAGTAAAACATACAATTTTTTAAACCATATTTAAAAAAATTTCACATGTTTTTTATATATTTTTACTTTTTTCCTATTACTTATTTGCATTGTAATTATGTGGTCATTTTATCTCATATAATATAGGAAATTAGGTTAAACGTTAAATTAAGTTAAATCATTTTTTTAATTCAAATTATTTCTTTTTTTTTATCTGTTTTTAGGGTCTTAAACTTAAGTAAATTTACATACTCTTTTATTTTATTTTTAAAAATTTAACTTAATTTAATTTACTGTAGGATGCAAACTATTTATTTTTAAATAATTCGTATTCGTTTAATTCGCGTTTCAAGAAAACCGCTTAATTAAACATGAAATGTTTATGTCTAAATATTGAAACAGCATTTTATTATAAACCATACATAAAGAATAATCTTTTCTATTTTATTTACAACTTTTAATTATTTTTTTTTAAACGAACCTTGTATATTTTTCTCCATACTAATCGTTGCAAAGCAGCTTTACCAAAAAATATATTCTGTTTTAAAGTTTCTGCATTATATTTAGTAGCAGCTTAATAAATAAATATATATTTATTATATGCATCACTTTTTTGTAAGAGTGCAGTAACACTGCAATGTTTATTTTTAGATAAAGCAATGCATTAAATAAAATCTTTGTTTTCTAATTGCGTTCGGCGACTTCCCTTTTAGTTGCCGGGCTCGAATCACACGTGAAGGGCTGAGAGGAGTCTCTGATTTAACTTACGCCATAACTATGACGCTGAAGTCCAGACAGTTCCAGGGGTCCCTCAGGAAGGTGAAGGGCCCGATGCAGAAGCCCCGCGCCAGGATCTTTATCAGCGACTCGAACGTGTAAATGCCGGTGAACGTGTACCTGAGCGGAAGAGAGAAACGGAGGGATGGACAGAGATTCAGACGGCGAGGAGCCGAAGGAGAAGCCCACGGGTGACGTACAGAGATCATGGACGGAGACGAGACACAGACATGGAGTTGAGAGGAAATGTGCAGCACATTCACAGTCCAGCGGCCCCCGAGCCTCGGGCCGAGCGGATGAGAGATGCAGCATTCTGGACTCATTCTCTTGTCATCCTTCTCTTCCTAGTTTGACTCGGTTCGGAAAACGGATCGCGCTCCGGTTTGCATCGTACCTCTCGTCACATCCTTCGCTAAGCGCCGGCGCCTTTACTTGCGCAAACGGGCCCACGGGGGAACCGGCGCAATTCTACAGATTTCCGTGGGACCGACCGGTCGGGTTCTTCGGCGACAAGCAA
>NC_056722.1:4943118-4973118 GCF_018831695.1 Puntigrus tetrazona | reverse complement strand
GTAATTGTCCTGTATTTTTATATTTTCTAAATATTTTGCATCGTTTTATTTCAGCTGCAATATTCCTCATTGGCATTGAGTTTAACTCGCTGTAAATAAAACCCCCAAAAAGCTATGAATGTGGCATTATTTGGTCGTTTAAACTCTATAAGTGATTATTTCATGAACAGTTGATTAGATAGAAAGTGCGTGAGATGGTTTCTTGGGTGTTTTCATGCAGGAGTGTGAAGGACTAAAAGCTCGTATCGGTGAACGACAGACGCTTTTTCTTCCACATGACGCTGAAAATTACAGCTCAGTGATGAAACGGTGGGCCTGGAAATACAGTGTTTTAATGAAGAACACCTACGATGTTTTATTTCGGTCTTCGTACGCTTTCAGAAGCGCTTTAAAGCGTCGGCGTACGGATGTTATGCCCACAACCTTTACCGTCAAGTGAACTGTTCTTCCCTCGGGACGACCTTGAGACGCTCGATGTCTCAGTTTCATCTCGTGGACAATGTTCACCCGACGGCTCAGAAATGGACAGTAATGAGCGCGATTGCGGTTAAAGGGTTAAACACTCGTTCTTTGGCGCTGGAAACGTGTTCTTGTTCCTGTGACTCTGCTTTTGTCGTGACGGCGAACGAAGACGTCTTGAACGGAAAAAGAAAAGTGGCTCACGTTTACGGACGAATCTGAAACGATGGATACTAAACAGACACTTCCTATTAGTTCCAAGTGGATAATTATTGGAAACGATTTCCAGAAGTCGTACTAACTTTTGCAATTATGGTCCGGATCATTTTTACGCACATTCATTTTATATCATATTTATATATTTTATATCATTTCATACACATTTGAATCGGAATTTATTGAATTTTGATTTTCCTATTATTTAATTTTGTATATTATGTACATATTTATGTACTTATCATTATATACATAGTAAAATAAATAACAAAAGATCATACATGCCATTTATATATTTTAAATAGAAAGTGTTTAAATTTAAATACAAAATATTTAATATAATTATTAAATATAAATTATATTAATTATAATATATATATTTAATATAAAATTAAAAAATATTTAAAATGTACTTTTTAATTTATTTACTTATTATTATATGCACAGTAAAATAAATAAATAATAAAATAAATCACCTCTTTGTAGTGCTGATTTTTCATTTTGATTTTTTTACAAAATTACTGAAGTATTTTTTGAGATATGCTTTCAATCCCGTTTTTAACTATTTATTTTCATATTTATTTTCATCCCGCCACGATCCGGAGAAGCGGTGAGCTAATACGTTTTTAACTTTTTTTTAATTTTTATTCCTGTGTTGTTTTGCTGGGTAGCTCCGCCCTCAGTGAAATCTCATTGGTTCAAAATCCTGACACGCATATACATTCCCCATCAGGCGTGTTCTGATTGGCCGAGACAGGCTCTTTCAGGGTGAACGGACTGGAAACTTTCCTTCTTCTGCGATACACAACAACAGCTCTGGGAAAATCCTCCGGAGTCTCCGTGTCATCCGAGGACGTGTTTATGGCTGTTTCTGTCTTCTGATCGCCGCCTGATTCTCAGACTTTAGTAATGAGCTCAATCACTTGAGCGGTGTCTCTGTCGCTGACGGCGTGGCATGAATACGCTCTTAATCAAACATGTTTCCTGGCTCCGGCTCTCGTGGGAAATCTGCCATTAGCACGGATGAGGGCCGACCGAACATTTCTGATAGCGCCGGTGTCACAGGGGCCCGCAAGAAACGAATTAAACTACTATATGAATTAAATCAATAGAGATAAATGCTAAAATAAATCTGAAAATGGGTTTAAAGATTTTTATAATAATAAATAAATAAAGAAAAATAGAACAAAGACAATAAATAATTAAAAAAATATTTAAAATAAATAGAACATTGATTTAAAATGAATGAATAAATAAGTAAATCTATAAATATATTAGATAGATAATAATAGATATAAAAATAGATTTAAAATAAATAAGTTAAATAAATGACAATTAAAAAAAAATAAAATAAATAGTAAAATACGAATAAATAATCTGTTATCTAAATACAAACAGAAAACAATAGAATAAATAAATAAATAGCAACAATATGAATAAGATGATGTTTCTAATTTATATCTATTTTAATAATAATTCAATTTAAATAAATAATAAAATAAATTATTAAAACTAATTAAATATACTACAATCAAATACAACTAAAAGCTCATTTTAATAACTGTAATTAAATGATAAAAAAATCAAATAAATTAATAAATAATATAAAAATAATAATAAACATTTTAATAAGCATATAATGATTAATTAAATATTGTTTGAGATTGCAAAAAGTAATACAGCTAACATTATAGTACTACAGTGGGTATTTTTAATATATATATATATATATATATATATATATATATATATATATATATATATATATATATATATATATACATACAATGCAATGTAAACCCTAAATATATGTAGATTTTTCCTGTATTTTCCTGCTCGTTTTCTGCTACGGCAAAAGCTGTTGTGTCTAATATATTAGCAGCAACAGCCAAAAATACATTGTACGGGTCAAAATAAAAGAAATACATTTTTCTTTAATGCCAAAAATCATTAAGAGATGTCCTAAAGGTCGTGACCCTCGAAGACGTTTTGTAAATGTACAACCCTGAATATATCAAAACTTCATTTATGTGCATTTCAAGTTGTATCTCAGCCGAATATATTCCTGTTCCTAACAAACGGATTTACTGAGCCGATGCATACGTCTGGTGCGTGTGTGTGTGTGTGTGTGTGTGTGAGACGGTATGTCATCTTTCTATCAGACGCTGATATCGGCCGGCTGGGTGTCGGACCCTAAAAGGGGTGTGAGGTGAAGCACAACACCTCCAGCGCGACCCTCTTCACCTGCTTATCAGCGGCACAAGAGCAAAGTGTCTCTGAACACCGCCGGGTATTTTTAGCAGGAGTGCTCTGGGAAAACACAGCCGGCTGAACTTGGCTTTGCTGAATGTCAGACAGCGGCTGATCGCTCTTCTACTGTACGCCGCTTCAACTTTGTTCCAGATGTTTCCCTAAGAAGCGTCCAGGAGCCATAAAAATAGATAGGCGGCGTACGGCTTAACTAGAAGCGGTGTGATGATGCAGCGAAGACCAGCGCTCATTCTGAGTAGCCCCGCCCACCGCGGAGACCACGGAATCTGATTGGTTGAGCGCTGAACATCAACTGGATTCTGATTGGCTGCGATCAGCTCTGGAAGAGTTCTATTTTAGTTTCACTGAAAATGATTTTTTGTTTTAGGTTTGCGATTTTCATTTGAATTTCAGCGGAATTATTTATTTATTTTTATTTTATCGCGTGTGTTTTCGTCAGGGGTTTTTGTACGTAGTTCTCGTTCTCTTTTTTTTATTTTTCATTTTTATTTTGGATCAAAATTAAAACAAAAAAGAAATGTTGCTTTGGTGAATAGCTAAAAAATTTGTTTCGAGTATTTTATTTACATTTTAAAGCATATATATATATATATATATATATATATATATATATATATATGTTATATTACATTAACATTAAGTTTTTTATATTTCAGTTTTAAACAAGGTTAATAGAATTTTTTGGGTTGATTTTAATAAATTTGAACCCTAATAATGAATTTTAATTATTTCATTTCAGTCAAATAGATGAAAAAGCAAAACAACAAAAGCTATATATATATATATATATATATATATATATATATATATATATATATATATATATATATAATTTTATTTATTTATTATATATATATATATTTATATATTTTTTTTTTTCTCATATATTTATTTATTTTTATTTATTTATTTATATTTGAGTTTTAGTTTTGGTCAACCTAAAAACTATAATAAAAATAATAATAAAAAATAAGTATAATTTTTCTAATTATTGTGGGTTAAATGACTCCAATAATCTGCTTTTGGTAGAATCTGAGATAAATGTTCATCATTTGCTCTTCATGTGTTCTCATTGCTGAGACAAGCAAGATAATTAGTGTTTTTCCTGAGCCAGTTATTTCATGCATTATTACGTCTTTGCTCTCGACTTCGAAAATGCACAATATCTTGCGAGAAAGCCTCAGAAATCCTGTCCTGTTGGTATATAAACGGCCGTTCACAATCGTTGAAGACGTCCAGGAGTCAGCATGTCACCTTCAGCGGCGGCAGAAAGGATATGAGTGTACTAAAATCCTTATTGATGCTCTTCTAACGGGATGAAAAGGGCTAAAAATATAGAGTGCAGACGTGGCACTAAACCGGAAGATGGCCTTCCCTTTGTTCAGTACTATAAAAGTCTGTTGAGAAAGAAGAGAAAGGTTAGTTAGCGCAACAAAAACTCACCAGTGACATTTAATATCAAACACCACGTGAACCTCAAACATTTATGAAACACGAGCAGGAGGAATTTCTGTAAATGGCTTATTGAACATCATGTACAATACGCTCCTGTTTCAGAAACGAGGCCCGCTTCTGTAAATGTATGTATTCAACTCATTTCTAGAGGACATAAAATGGGCTTTTCACCTGGGTACAATTTTTAAAAGAAGTCTTTCGTGCTCGCCAAAGCATTTATTTCATCTAAATTAGTGTAAAAATAGATAAGCGATAATTAAAAATAAATAAATAAATGCTTATAAAATAAATTTAAATAAATTACTAAATTAAGATAATAATAATTAGATTTAATGAAGGATTAAATAAATAAAACCTACATAAAAATACGTTGAAAAAATAAATAAAATAACAATACAAAATATGAGAATAAAATCATTTTTATTTAGTAATTTTTTCTAATTTTGAATATCGATCTAATATGTGCCAAATAAATGACTGATAATAATTAGAATAAAATAAGGCAATAATCGAGAAGAACAAATAATGAAAAATACAATATATATAAATAATAAAAAAAATATATATATATATATAAAAAAAAATATATATATATATATATATATATATATATATATTTATAATATAATAATATAACATTATTTATTCCCATAATGGCTACATTTCCAGCAGCCAGTCTTCAATCAAGTCACATGATCCTTCAGAAGTCATTCGGATACATTTGTTACATTTAATATCTCGAGATTCTTTGATGAACAGAACGTTCGAAGCCTTCCGTTACACTTTTGCTCGTTTTGCTGCAGCTTCGCTGAATAAACCTAGATGTTTGCTGAGAGGAGCACACGAGCGCAGTGTTGGAAGCGACTGTAATTACATGGAGAGCTGCTCGGAGCGCAAACAACAGGCAAAGACACGACTGGGGGCTCGGCGGGAGGCTCCGGGCCCTCGGGGGACTCCCGTCTGTCGCCACGCTCCACCCCAGCGGGACAAACACAGCTCGCGGTTACCCGGGATTCACCGCCTCCTCCCAGAGCTCCTTTTACACACATAAATAATGACCGCGCCAGGGTCAGCGTGTTTTACAGGCCTTTGTAACCTCGGCAAATAGCCGGCTTTCTCCGCCCTTGCGTTCTCCGCTCTTACGTAACATCTAGGTCAAGTTTGCCCCGTGTTTGTTTCCACTTTCCTCACATTTCCTGTGGGATATCGTCTGCCAACGGCGGGTCCAAGCCAAGCGCTGAGAAGTAAATACATGTAGAACACATCCTCCGCCGACGGTCTGTCATCATCTGGGCTCAAAACACAAACCCGGTTATCCGGCAGATCCGCCAGAGAGCCGGCTCAAAGCTATCGTGTGAAAGACAGATCCAGAAACTGAACTGGCTTCGTGCCTGACGAACTTCACGCCGCAACCATATACAATAAAATGCTTTTTATTCAAAAATAAGTTCCTGAATTATTATGAATAAATCATGCAATTATATTCTAACTTAAAATAGCAGATCTCTGCGCGAATATCGATTAAAATGTAATTTATTTCCGTGGCCAAAGCTACGTTTTCAGCATCATTACTGCAGTCTTCAGTCTTCTTCTTTCTAATTGATTTTTTGCACCGGAAATCGTTTGCTGCGTTATTTTTGTAACATTAATAGAACCGAACTGAATCAAGACTTGACCATAAAGAGCTGCTTTTGAAATAATATATACACTCGATACTACGCGAGAGCACCAGAAATGATATATAAATAAATATAATAAGAAAATAATTACTGTAAAAATTAATTTATAAATATTTTCTCAGTATAAATCATTTTAAGTATTTATTCTTAGATTTATTTATTTTTTTCCTCATTTTTTATATTGATTTATATTTATATAAACTCATTGGTGTACGTTTTCTACCATGAGACAAAAGGTAGAAAAGCCGCCTTTTTCAAAAGCTATCATTAGGTTCATAAATAAAGTGTACTTTTAAGATACTGATACACAACCTGTAGAGGTATACCTATAAATAAGGTGCGAAATATTATTATAAAAAATAACGAATAAATAATGAATTGTTATTTATAACGAATATATATGCAATGTATTATTAAAAATAAAAATAAATGCTAATAAATAATAAATGAGGTACACTTGTAGAGAGTACGTGACAGCAGTGAACGAACGCTTCTCTGAATGTCCTTTACGTCAACGAGCGCACTTAATAAAATCATTTTTCAGCAGTTATGAGCCCATGTGAGTTCACAATTAAGAGCATTATTAAATTACTGACGCCTGCGATTTGACTGATACGAGTGTTTCTAGCCTGGATGCGGCTCTTATGTAAGGTCATGCGCTCCGGATGCTGAACTAATCCCGTCCGAACAGGGTTTTAAGACGCGACGTCTCATTTTCTGAAAACCAGTGTCGGCTTGCAAAAATGTGAAAGGACCTTCGGAGTCCTGTTAAGTGTCAATTCATCGTTCTTAGCGGCTTAGAAAAGCCTAAACGGCGCACATTTCCTCACCCAAAATGGCATCTAAAGCGTTCGGAGTCCAAACTTTTAGCTGAAATCCATAGAAATGGAGATTTGCGCGCTGCTGAAAGCCAGCGCAGCAGCGGAGGCATTAACGGAGGCTCACTGACTCACGCTATTCATCCGTCTGTGTTCCTGCAGAAAACATGCCCTTTACTCGGGATCATTGTTTGCCTCTGTTTCTTTGCTCGTGTTTAAACCTTTCCGACCGAGGTAGAGAAACCGGAGCGCTTCTGAGCTCAAGCGTCCGGGACGAAATGCGCCCGAAAAACACGCAACTGCAAAAAAAAAAAAAAAGCGCGAACGCATCGGCGACCAAATGAACTGAAGAGGAATCCTAAAGAGAAAATGTAATATCGTATCAATGCTTGTTAGATCATTGCATCGTTTAAAAACTCCAATGGTTTGCCAATGGTTCAAAAATGAAAGAAAAAACAAGCTTTTTTCCAAAGTGTGCATGGCTGTAACTCAGGAAACATTAAAGATATCCTAAAATCCCTTTAGATGTTAGTGTTTAACAAACATTTCTTTCAGTATGCTGATTTTTAAGCTCCTGTATGATTCCAGTCTATAGATACTGGGATCTCAACGTGGCTCCAAAAGTAGGCATGAGTTTTTACGTTTTTTCCAAAGTTTGCACGGCTACAATTCAAGAAGTATTAAAGATATCAAAACATCCTTTTACAGGTTGGTTCTTTATCATTTTTTCTTTTATCATTCTCATTTTTAAGGCCCTATATAATTCACCTCCAGAGATATTGGGGTTTAAATGTGGCTCCAGGAGCAAATATCTGAAGACAGAAATGAACACCTATTTTAAGTATAATAATATTTCACAATTAAATCATTGCATTGTTTTTATATTATACCAAAAATCCTTAGGATATTAAGTAAAGATCATGTTCCCTGAACATATTTTGTAAACATCCTACTGTAAATATATTACAACTTTAAAGGTGCGTTTTTTCTTAATATTTAGGGTTTTTTTTGCACTCTCAGATTTTCAAATAGCTGTATCTCAGCCAAATACTGTCCTATCATAAGTTAGATATATAGTATATCCAAATTGATGCTTGATTTATTTATTTTTTCCATCTTGCCACTAAGCTTTAATTACGTTAGTCTTATATAGACTCACATAGCCATGTATGAAACACAGCAAATCTCAACTGCTTGAATGTTTGTATCACAAAAGGCAGATATGCTAACTCATAAAGTTGGATATAAAATATATCTCATGCAAAGCAATACGCGCTATTTTAAATGGGAAAGATATTAGGACAAATATGAACATTAACTAAAGGCACTTATGCTCATCTCAGCAGTAATTCATAAAGCATGTTCAGACTGTATATAATCCCCGCGGCACAGAAGCCGTCATCAGAAGCCTTAATGTTGATATTTGTAGCAATAAAGAAAAAATCTATGGGTTTAAAATGGCAAAAATCATTAGTATGTCAAGTACATCATGTCCTACTTTGGTATGCATTGCTAAAAACCCAATTTGCAGGTGATTTTTCTCAATATTTCGATTTTTGTCGCACCCTCGGGTCACAGATTTTCAAACATTGTCCTAACAAACCATACGAGCTTATTTCTTCAGCGGTCAGATGATGTGGTGCCCATCACTCACTCTCTTGTTCTGGAAGTAATACGGATCGATGTCCTCCAGAGGAACGCCCACCAGTCCAGGAGGAATGTCTCCAAAGATTCGCGGGAGCTGTTTCCCGGCCTCCAGGTCGGCCCGGGACTTGGGCGGCTCCACGTCACCCAGGTCCTCCTGGTACTCCTTGGCATTGCGGGCCTCCTCCTCGGCGATCCGCTGCTCGATTCCAGCCAGGGACTCACGAGTGAACCGGTGTAGACTGTCAGGACCCGGTGGAAACAGTATGGCTGCCATCTTCTCATCCTGAGCCTCCTGTCCAAGCGCTTACTTCACAGCTGGAGAGAGACCAGAGAAGAAGATTTGCATTCTCAGCTTCATCTCAGACCCATCGTATCACACAGAGATCGGCGGGTTGTATAATCTTTGTTGTGGTTCTTTTGTATTCTTTTGTGGTAAGTTTGTATTGCTGCAACTCAAGAAGAATTAAAGGTATACTAATATCCTTTTAGATGTTGGTTTTTAACAAACTTTTCTTTCAGTATGCTCATTTCTAAGCATTTCTAAGATTCAAGTCTAGAGATATTGGGATCCCAATATGGCTTCAAGGGTAGATATGAGTTGTTTTATCTGACATTTGTTGCTAAATTACAGGGGAAGGAAAATGATTTTAGAAAGACGTCAATGTAAATATTTCAGTTTTACACAGAGGTAGTAAAATCTCTTAACTTTAGCAATTTTGTTAGCCAATGTTAAGAGTTCATAACAGAGAGAAAACATTTTTGTCTCTGTAGGCATGAGTTTTTACGTTTTTTCCAAAGTTTGCATGGCTATAATTCAAGAAGTATTAAAGGTATCATAACATCCTTTGGCAAGTTGGTTCTTTACCATTTTTTCTTTTAGCATTCTCATTTTTAAGGTCCTATGTAATTTACCTCCAGAGATATTGGGGTTTAAATGTGGCTCCAAGAGTAAATATTACAGTTTCACCTGACATTTGTTGCCAAATTACAGGGGCAGGAAAATGACTTTAGAAAAATGATAATATTTATTTCACTTTTATGCAGATTTAGTAAAATCTCTTAACTTTAGTAATTTTGTTAGCCAATGTTAGAGTTCATAAACAGAGAAAAAACAGTTTTTAACTCAAAAATTTAAATATCCTAAAAAGATGTTAGTGTAACATACATCCTTTCAGTATGCTGATTTTTAGCTCCTATATGATTCCAGTCTAGATACTGGGATCTCAACGTGGCTCCAAAAGTAGGCATGAGTTTCACATGTTTTACGTTTTTACTCCATCTAAACTTTAAAAGATCTTTCCAGAAGTCATAAATTCAAGAAGTATTAAACTGGTATCATAAAATCCTTTGGCAAGTTGGTTCTTTACCATTTTTTTTTCTTTTAGCATTCTCATTTTCCTTTTAAGGTCCTATGTAATTTACCTCCAGAGTATTGAGGTTTAAAATGTGGCTCAATCTGAGTAATTATATACTTAGTTTCAACTGACATTTGTTGGATAGACTAATGTTGGCATTACAGGCGCCTTAGCATGGTTTTAAAATATTTTAGTTTGTGGCATTAAATGAGGAGGTCAAAAGTGTATGGAGTTCCTATTGCTAGGACCAGTTTTACACAGTTAGGGAGATATTATCAGGAGTCATCTTAACTTTCACTGCAAAATGTTTTAGCCTTGATAATTTTAAAAAGCTGGATGATGAGTAACTTCTTAATGTTAAATTCAAAGTTTGCTATGGCAAAAACCCCACATAAATAATTAAATACAGCCTATCACTTGATGCTGCTCTGTTATTTTCATCATCAGTCCTAGGTGTGCTGTTTGACATAATCTTTCCTTTGAAAATCATGTTTCTAGCATCTGTAAAACTGCGTTTTTCCATCTTAAAAATATATCTTTTTGACCTATGCTTTTCTAATGCAAAATATTAATTCATGGCTTATGACCTCAAAAGTTTAAGTAATGGGTTCTGCAGCAATAACAAACTTTTGCTAGTCCAAAACACAGGTCCTTACTAGAACTATGTTTATGATTTTAGCATTCTCATTTTGCACTGGTCCTATGTAATTTACCTCCAGAGATATTGGGGTTTAAATGTGGCGAGCTCTTATCAAGAGTAAATATTACAGTTTCACCTGACATTTGTTGCCAAATTACAGGGGCAGGAAAATGACTTTAGAAAAATGATAATATCATTATTTTACTTTTATGCTGAGATTGGTATATTTTTTAGTAAAATCTCTTAACTTTAGTAATCTTTGTTGCAGTGTTTTGCCGATGGAAAAAACGAAACAAAACACTTTTTAAGCTTTTTTTTTGTAAAGTGTGCATCAACCAAATGATAACTCAAGAAATATTAAAGATATCCTAAAATCCCTTTAGATGTTAGTGTTTAACAAACATTTCTTTCAGTATGCTGATTTTTAAGCTCCTGTATGATTCCAGTCTATAGATACTGGGATCTCAGCGTGGCTCCAAAAGTAGGCATGAGTTTTTACGTTTTTTCCAAAGTTTGCATGGCTATAATTCAAGAAGTATTAAAGATATCAAAACATCCTTTTACAGGTTGGTTCTTTATCATGTTTTCTTTTAGTATTCTCATTTTTAAGGCCCTATATAATTCACCTCCAGAGATATTGAGATCTCAATGTGCCTCCAAGAGTAAATATCTGAAGACGAAATAAATATTATGAAACACTTATCTTTCACAATGTTACAGTTTGATCAAATAAATGCAGACTTCTTAACAAAACAGTAAATCTTAATTATTCCAAACTTTTGACCAGTAGTGTATAAAACACGAAGAGAACCAGATGCATTGTTTTAATCTAGAAGAAGTTGTTTTTTAGTATTGTAGAGTTTTAGTATATCGGAAAATGGTTGCTTACTACATGGTTAGGGTTAGGATTAGCGTTTGTTTACAGTTCCTTGCATGTAATTATGCATAATTAATTACAGTACGTGCATGTAACGTGTGTAACAAAGACACCCTAATACAAAGCGTCGCATGCTATTCTTTATTAAGAAACTTGCTCAACGAGAAACAATAGAGTTGTTTTGCAAACTGCTGGTAATTATTTCTGATGTTTATGTTTTGATCCGCGCGTCTCTCGTTCAGACTCTTTACAGCAGCTGGTCTGTAGTGCCATCGCTTCGCTCATTCGGACGAGAACAAACACGCCGCTGTGTCTGACGACGGATGCTCAATGAGGAGACACCATTATCCACGTCAGACGAGCTCGGACCGGACCATCTGCTCCTGGACGAGAGATGGTTTCTCACAAATCACACGACACAATGAGAACATCTGCATCGCTGAGCTCAAACAAGTGCCTCCTTCAGACCTCAGCCAGATGTTTACAGCCTGAACGCTCCGCTCTCAGAGACATTAGAGTTCAGACGCCATGATTACGGGGAGACATTTTTGTATTTTTCACTAGTTTTTCCTCATTTTATCCTTAGATTTACATTTTTATTTCAAGCTTAATTTTTTAAAAATAAAAATATTTATATAATTTTCTTTTGTCATTTTTATTTTAACTTTTTATATTTCAGCCAAGGAAATATTTACTTTTTTATCCAATGGTATTATTTTATTTCACTTCATTTTATTATTTATTATTTTATATTATCATTTTATTTTTACACTTGCTAACATTATTTATTAGTTTATTATTATTATTATCATTTTATTTTCACTGCTTGTTAACATTATTTATATATTTTTTATTATCATTTTATTTTACATAACATTCTTATTTTATTATAATTATAATTTTATTTCTTACACTTGTTAACATTAGTTCCAGTTCTAATGGTTCAATTAGAACCGATAATTACAAATAATTCTAAAGCATATTTAATTTCTAATCATATTCATAAAATACATTGTAAAAATGTGCTAAATTGTTTGATCCTTTATTACACCTGAACTAACACGAACTAACATTATTACTATTATTGTTATTATTATATTAGATATGTTTTGTTCATTTAAGTTCTTATTATCTGAGCATTAATCATTAATGGGATTTTTTTTTCTACAGGCCTGAATGAGCTCAAAATGAAGCAATAAAAATATCTGAATATTCTTAAAACAAGATATGTTGACAAAATAATGTTGTTTTATTTTCCAAAAAATATATATTCAAATTAAGTTTATGCATAAAACAAGTGGGGTCAGAAAAATCATCTATTTTCCCCTTTAATCTGATTTTCTGAGCCCATCTGCAGATGTTTCTTGTTGTTTTAAGAGAAAACTCATTATATAGCAGCGGGTCTGAGAAGGTAGTGCTGTCTCTCCTGGGAACGAGGGGTTAAGCAGATTTTGGCAGGCGCTCCTGTCTTTCCTCGGCATAATCCCACTCTTTATTTCCATACCATTTGAAGAGCGCCGCCCGGAAGGCCGCGGAACCACATTGTGTCCAGCAGAACCCAACAAAAACCCACCGCGCCGGGATTGTTTCGTGGCCCGGCAGCAGCGTTTCTGACCGCGCTTTCTGCTTTGAGAGAGAGAGGAGCCTGCGGCGTCTTACTTTCACAGCATCAGCTCCCACACACACACACACACACACACACACACACAGACACACACACACACACACACACACACACACACACACACACACACACACACACACACACACACACACACACACACACACACACACACACAGACACACACAGACACACACACACACACACACACACACACACACACACACACACTCTCACACACACACACACACATTCACAGTACCTCGAGATTAATGATGCATCAGATACATTACAGCTGATATTCAATAGAATATAAAAAAATGCATGTACAGTATGTACATTATTTATCATTGATATCATAACTGATGACTATGTACATTATTTAATTAATTCTTAAATATTTTAACACATTACTGATATTAACATGGTAATGTTTGTATATTAATAATTTATATTGTTTATGTATTTATGTTTTTATTTATCTTATTAAAACTGTTCATATCAAATACTTGAATTAATTGAATGAATTAATTTAGAATAATAATAATAATAATAATAATAATAATAATACATTTTTCAAAGATTACTTATGTTTTACAAGAAAATACTACTTTATACTTTTTACTATTTATATTATAATTTTTTTATTATTACTATTATTACCTTTCTTCTTGAATTTCATGTTTAAATAATTTTTTTTCATTATATGTGAAATTTCCAACCAATTTCTGTGAGAAAATGACTTCTATTCAGTGAAGTAGTATCTATACAAAAATATTTTTACATATAAAGCTTACATATAAACTATTTCAATCCATTATTATATATATATATATATATATATATATATATATATATATATATATATATATATATATAGTTGTTAACAGAGTTTGAACGCACTTCATTTACGATGAATAATGACTGTATTCTTTAAAAGAGGTCACATACCGCAGTATTGATTTCCTGACAGGTGTTTAATGAAGATAATTGCTTGTTAAGGACCCAAACACATGTAAACATGTCCAGAGACGCCTCGCTGAAGCTCTGCAATGATCTGTCAGCTGCTCAGATTGATTGAGCAGCAGCTAAAATAACATCAAATAAAATGTATATCCATTTTGCATGCAGTATAATCACAATAAATAGTGAATAATTGCATGCAAGTAACCCTAAATCAAACCCTAACCATATAGTAAGTAAATAAAGGAGACTTAAAGGAGACATATTATGATTTTTACTAAATGTAATATAAGTCCCTGGTGTCCCCAGAACGTGTCTGTGACGTTTCAGCCCTACAGAATATTTATTATATTGTTTTGAAGATGCTTACTTTGAGAGGAAACAGAAGCGCTTTTTTTTTGTTGCCTGTTTCTTTAAATGCAAATGAGCCCCCGCCCCCTTTCGCAGAATGCAGCTGCGCCATTGGAGCTCTGCTAAAAAATTATATTTTTGGTTCTGATTGTGATGTTTATCTCACTTTTTTAAACCTTACATTTTAGTTTAAACTTCTGAGTGGATAGGTTTACGGTTAAAACGCACTTATGATATATCATACTTAAGAGACCTTAAAATAAAGTGGAACCTAAAATTAATCGCATTTTTACATTAAATGAATGCAGCAACATTCGTATAATGTTAATAATTAATACACACTATATAAAAGACGTTTTGTTTCTGGAAATAAAATTTTATTTAGTGTGCATTCCGTTGAATGCCCTTGAATAACTACAAATCATAAATAATAAATAAATAAATAAAAATGAGAAAAAAGACAATTAAATAATTTAATCATTCATAAAATGTATTTAACATTTTATAAAAATAGATATTTTTATATTTAGATATTAATATAAACATATAGACATATATTTAGATATTATTAATTAATTAATTAATTAAAAATATTTTATATTATATATAAAAAAAGCTAAAATTATTTTAAAAAATTACATACTTTATGTTGAATTTAATTGATCCTCATATTTTTTAACAATATAAATTTTTGCATGAATGATTCTGTAATTGGTGATGGAGAATTATAGTATTATTAAAAATAATACATACTATATAGGCATCAAAAAAAAAAAAAAAAATAAAAAAATATATATTATATATATATATATATGTATATATAAATATATATAAATGCTACTAAAATAATGCCACTAGGAAAACAATATTATTTTTTGGCAGATTATTTTTCTTGTTTCAAACAAAAACGTAATTATTTTTTGACAATAAAGTTTACTTGTTGATTTAAAATTATTAGATTTTTTGCCTAAAAATAATAAAAAAAAACTCCAAGCTAGAAGAGTATTTCTGCAGTGCATGGAGACGTCTTGGAGCACACTGATTAGGGTCCCTGCGGAGGCGTCTCTGATGTCTGCTTGACAGAGACGTCACGACGTGTGTTTGAGCGGCTCCGACCGATCCAGGCCACGCAAACACACCTCACACACACTCACACACCTCACACACACTCACACACACTCAACCAGCGGCTAATGTGTGAACGTCAGCTCCAGACAAAGAGAGCAGCACAAACCGCTGCTGACACACACGCTCAAAACTTCACACACTAACCTGAGAAACACACACGAAATGCTAAATGACTTTCATCTCTTGCCAAACGAAGCTCTGCGTTCACAAACACACCTCAGGAGTGTGTGTGTATGAGTGCGTGTGTTAGTGTGTGTGTAAGCAAGTGTGTGCATGCGTGTGTGTGTATGTGCTTGTTTATGTGTGTGTGTGTGCTTTTGTGTGTGTGTGAGTATTTGTGAATGTGTGTGTCTGTGTGTGAGTGTGTGAAAGTGTGTGTGTGTGTGAGTGTGCTTTTGTGTGTATGTGTGTGTCTGTGTGCCTTTGTGTGTGTGTGAGAGTGTGTGTGTGTGCTTTGTGTGTGCATGTTTGTGAATGTGTGTGAGTGTGTCTGTGTGTGTGTGTGTGCTTTTGTGTGTGTGTGTCTGTCTGTGTGTGTGTGTGTATCTGTGTGTGTTTTGTGTGTGTGTGTGTATGTGTGTGTGTGTGTGTGTATGTGTGTGTGTGTGTGTATCTGTGTGTGTGTGTGTGTGTGTGTGTGTGTGTGTGTGTGTGTGTGTGTGTGTGTGTATCTGTGTGTGTGTGTCTGTGTGTCTGTGTGTGTGTGTGTGTGTGTGTGTGTGTGTGTGTGTGTGTGTGTGTGTGTGTGTGTGTGTGTGTGTGTGTGTATCTGTGTCTGTGTGTGTGTGTGTGTGTGTGTGTGTGTGTGTGTGTGTGTGTGGGGATTCCTGAGGCTGTAGTCAGGAGGCTGTGCTGCTGGTGTGTGTGTATCGTCACACACTCGTCCGGAGCCAAAGTCAAATGTCAGCTGAGTGTGTGGCAGCATCAGAGATGACATCATCATCATCATCATCATCCTCGTGCGCCGCAGACGCAAACAAGAGGCAGAATGTCATCGGCCGGAGAAAGAGCCCCAGAGAAGGCCGAGACGCCGCGGCTAACAAGTCCTCGTGCTGGAGAATATGAATTCATGAAGCGCTGACATTTACATCTAAAACACGGCGCTTTTAACTAAAACTAAAACCATGAACGAATACGTTGTGTTACTTCAAATAAAATCAGTTAAAATCAACTAAAAAAAATCAATAAATAAACTAAAATGATTACTTAGAAAACGTATATTAAATGAATTAAATTACATTTAAATATTTTATTATTTAGAAAATTTGTTTAACATTTATATATATATATATATATATATATATATATATATATATATATATATTTACAAATGTATATGATTCATTAATTAATGAAAATATATTTAAAACTATTTTTAAATTAAACAAAAATGTACTAAACTTGAAATAAAAATGTATAATAAATTAATAAATATGGATATGTATGTACATAAAAACAAATTACAATATTAACAGAGAAATTTATACTATATCAATGATACTAAACTTTTGCTATTTAAATGATTAGTGTACTTTTTAAATTATAATATAATATATATATATTTTTTATTTATAATATATATATTTTTTATGTATTCTATTTGAAAGATTTTTTTGGGATATTTTAAACTTTAAGTGCGGTTTAGAAAACCATTATGGTATAAGAAACGTTTTTTGCATGAATTATTCTATTAAATGATCGGTAATGAACGATTATAGTGCAATTTTTTTTTAATAATTAAATTAAATTAAAAAAGTGTCCAGACACTGTTTTTACTAGAACATAATATTTTATTATATTATTATATTATATTAATATTTTATTCGACATTAAAATTTCACTTTAATTCAGCGCGCCGCCTTCCGCTTTCTATAATTATGCGTGAAATGTACCAACGCTTTCTGAGTTAATATTGTTTCTTTTTTTCAGCGTATGTGTAATATAACACGCCGTGAGTTATTCGCACTTAATCCTGTTGATTATTGATACGGCTGTCATCCGGCCCTAACTATTTCCATTTTCATAAAGCATCTCCGAACAGATACGCAGAGACCGGCTCCCATAAAAGCAGATTGGCCCGTGACGATCTGCATATATATGAGGAAACGTCCTGCGAGCGTCCAGAGAAATAATGAAGACGCTGCGTGTGTGTATCTGAACGTCTCCGTGCACGTGAACCCTGATCTGACGAGCTTCATCCAGGACTAGAAACAGCCATCAATTACACTGTTATTAGCGCTCAGCTCCAGACGCTGTTTTGCTCATTGAGACAAAGCTGAGATCAAAACAAAGAGGTGAAAAACTGAATGAGAGCTAAATGAGAAAAACAACTTATATTCTTTCTTTCTTTTAATGCTACATTGTTGCTCACGTTTAATATTTGCATTTACTATTTATTCATATTTAAATACATTTCAGAAATATTTTACAATGCAATACTGTAATATTAATATATAAATAATAAATAAACATACACAGTATGTAAACTGTATATAAACATTAATATGTTATATTAATTATATTATTACTTGTTTTTATGTAATATTTTGTTTTACAATGTATATTTAATAATTATAAATAGATAAATATTTTACAAAATATTATAAGTAATAATAATAATAATAATAATTAATATTAATAATAATGTCCATATCTATCTGTATATATATAAATATCTGTATGTATATATATATATATATATATATATATATATATATATATATATATATATATATATATATATATATATATATATATATATTAAATTTTAAAAATATATTTTAATATCCTTTTACTATTATTAGTAACAGTAGCAACTGTACTAATATTATAGTATTTATGACATTATATATACATGTACATAATCAAATTACGCAAATTGAACTACAATAAATAACTGAAAATATAAAAAAAAATTATAAAAACTATACAATCTTAAGATTATATTTAGTTCTTTAAAATCATCTTTTACTAGTTTGCCAGACGCTTTTACGCAAAACAGCTCACCGAGCATCGGGCGCACAGACTTCAACGTGACAAAAACTAAATAAAACGTGAGCCAGAGATCTGCAGTTCTCCCACAGACGTCTACGAGAGGATGGACTGAAAACAGGAACAAGGTCAGCCTGGATCAATCAGATCTATTCAATCCCAGCTGATTATGAAGACGACGGCCTTTAACTAACACGCTAACCTGAGTAACCATCAGAGTCAGATCACGGTTTAACTCCATCAGATGTATTTATGTTAGCAACAACCAGCTAAAACGTAACATCGCTATCTTTAGATTCAATTCAAGACGTAAAGTACGATTCAGGAGCTTGTGTTTTCCCGCTCATCGGAAGCTGCATTTATTGAACCAAAAATACAGTAAAAATGTTGTTATAAAGTAAACAAGCGGTTTTCTACGTGGATATCTTTTTTTTTGGTGTCACGTGATCCTTCAGAAATCCTGATCTGAAACATGTTTGATGATTATATCGCTGCTGAAAACTGTGGTGCTGCACAATGTCTTTTGAGGAAACCCTGAAATTTTACTTTTCAGGAGTCACAGACGAATAGAAAGTTAAATATATATATATATTATAAATGGATTTACTGTCACTTTTGATCAAGTTAACGCACACACACACACACACACACACATATATATGTGAGCGCAAGAATGCATAAAATATATAATATTTTAAAAATTTTACATTTTATAAGTATGTTTATAAGTATAAAGTGCTAAAATATTTTTTGGGATTTTATATGTATGGATACATGGATTGTGCACACACACACACACACACACACACACACAGACACACACTCAAACACACACACAGACACACACACACACAGACAGACATACACACACAGACGCACACACACACACACACACACACAAACAGACACACACACACAGACACACACACACACACACACACACACAGACAGACACACACAGACACACACACACAGACACACACACACACACACACACACAGAGACACAGACACAGACAGACACACACACACGCTCACAGACACACATATATGTTTGTGTGTGTGTGTGTATGTGTGCGCAATCCATATATCCATACATATAAAATCCCAAAAAGTATTGTAACATTTTTTAAATATTACATATTTTAGGTATATTAAAATATATTTGAAATGTGAAATGTGAAAAATACATATATATATATATATATATATATATATATATATATATATATAGAGATAGATAGATATAGATACACACATTAAATTGTGAATATTGTGTGAATAATGAATCTTGAATAAATTCATTTAGATTCCTTTTCTTTTGCTGAATGACTTTTTCAGTGATTTTTTCTCCATTTTTTCAAGATCATAAAAATATTCTCAAAGCTGCCAAAAAAAAAAAAAAAAAATTATATATATATATATATATATATATATATATATATATATATATATATATATATATATATATATATTTTTTTTTTTTTTTTTTTTTTTTTTTTTAGGTTACAAAAAGGACACATTCATACATCAACTACCCATATTTACAGCCGGATACAGTGCCTGTAATTAGTCCTCTTCAGAAGCACATAATGCTGCGTTCAGCTGCTGTCAATCACCGGGTCTCTGACTCCTCTCCGTCTCGTCTGAACGCTCAGTAAATCAGACCGAGCGCCCGTCTCACACAGCTTCACACGGACCAGGATTGAAGAAATGAAGGTGAAATGAAAGCTGATAGTTGTTTAGTGAAGACACAGTAAACCAATGGCTTTCTGCGCTAGAATCATGTTCACGTGATCGGGTTTCGTGTCCGGCAGAGCTGCGATGTCCAGCTCACTTTATTCAACAGGTATCTTACTCTTACTATACCACGTTTAGTGGAGATGTGCTACGGTTCTACCCTGCTATCGGTTCTAGATCTTTCAGCATCTACAGTAAAAGAACGTAGTAATCATTTAGTACCATGCTATTACCGTCTAAAAACATTACTGTAAACATACTTTGAAGTTGTAAATTATAATATATTACTATGTTTATCATATATATATATAATATATATTATATACCATATACTTTATAAAAACGTTTTCCCCACTATATTATAATTTTATTTTATATTTAACTGTTTACAAAATGCCTACAGAATAAAAAAATACTAGCATATTATTTTAAATGTATTTATATTATATGCTATATAGTTGTAAATTATATATATATATATACTTTATAAACATAATTATTTATACACACATATATTTATATATATATATATATACAGAAGAAATGGTATATAAAAACAATAATATATACATATACATATATATATATATATATATATATATATATATATATATATATATATATATATATATATATATATATATATATATACATGTATATATATATATATATATATATATATATATATATATATATATATATATATATATATATATATAACATTAATTAACTGTAAAATGAAAATAGTAAACATATATATATATATATATATATATATATATATATATATATATATATATATATATATATATATATATATATTTACTATATATATATTTTATACAGTTAATTTTACATTAATTCATTTTCAGGATTAAGCAATTTCTGGATTAAAATAATTTCTATATCAAGTTTTTTTTTTTATTAAATGTGAAAATAAATGGTGAATTAAATTAATTCCATTTAAATGAAACATTAATTTGCGACGACCACGACTCACGTCCTTGCACTGAGCACCCTTCTTTTTTTTTTACGGCCCCTAAATAAAGACTAGTAGTTTCGAAAGTCAATTTTCATTCAAGAAGCGAAGAAACTAAGAGCGACGCATGTTCACACACACACACATAAAAATACAGAAATTGCGCGGCGCGCGTTCGGCTCAGCTCGACACATCGACTTTACTTCAAGCGCTATCTGCTCGGCCCGTCGCGCTAATAGTGATTTGTAGCCGACCCCTTTGCGTTTGTGTTTGTAGTTTCCGCAGGTGACAGCGCCGAGGGAAAATGGATGCCTCCGAAGAGTTCTTTCCAGAAGTAATTTCGGGACATGATTAAGCATAACGACTCCAGGCTTCACCCTCAGCCTCGACATTTTACAAACAGCAGCAGAACTCATCCTAAGAGATGCCTGGCGGAGCGGAGGAGTCACTTGAGTCTGATTTCAGTGGGCGTATTGATTTCAGAGCGCGCTCTCCTCGTCATTAGCGCGTTGCTAGCGTGCTAACCGCGCGTTCTCCCCCGTGATTACAGCGGCCCACTGAACCTGCTGTCAATCAAAGCCTCACCTTCCAGGCGAACAGCAGTCTGCGTGCGTGGGGAAGCAATTAGTGATTAATACACTGATTAGCATTGAAAGGCTGGCTGCTAGCGAGAAGCGGGCGATCGAGGCGTGGGCGTAGCTTGTCATCATCTCTGACAGCCGTTTCTGCTCCTACTTGAGGTACGGATGAAATCTTCAGGGTCGGAGCCGTGTCACGGAGAGTGACTGTGCTTGATTGCAGACGTATCCGGGAGCTTTCGGGCTAGAGCTGAGTCACTATCGAGAGACGGTCGCGGCTTTAAGACCGAGAAACCATTCAGCAGCTTGATAAACTGTCAAGCAGGTCTATCGAAGACGCTCTCGTTTGTCCGAAAAAACCCTAAAAAGCCTCTTTAGCGTCATTAGCGCGTTTTAACATGCTGGTAGCATGATTCGGCACACAACGACTGCTTTAGCATGATTTAGAACTTCGCTAGCGTGCTTATCGCTAGGAGTCGCTTAATACCAGGGTCAATTTTACGCGAAAATACGTCATTAATCAATACAGGCTTATTAATATAACCTATGTTATTTAAATTATTACAATAGCGGATTGACAATAGCCTAGCGAGCAATAGTTGTTCACCGCAATGCATGATGCGATGACAAGCGCACAGCTTCTCCTAATGAATGCTTAATTTGTTTAGTAACGTAATTTAGGCTAGAATTTGAGTCGGAGAACAACAACTCCAAAAAAATGGCTTTATTCATTAGCCCCAAACATCACAGTCTCCGATTTTTAGACGGACGTACCGATTATAAACAGCCACACGGAAACAAACAATAAATGATAGAAATGGCAAAACATAAATGAAATTATTTCATTCAAATGTCGAATAATTGAGTAACGTTACGATAAAACATGATTATGAGCCTTAATTATACATCTTTAGCATTCGTTAATCGCTTTTATTTACTCATTTTGTCTTTATTTATACTGATTGCTATTGTTTTGACGTCATCAACAAAGTTTTTAACATGTTTAGCATCTTGTTAGCATATTTTCATACATTGCTATTGTTTTAGTGTGTCGTTAAAACGATTAAGCATGTTTTGGAACATTTTTGGCGCCTTGCGTATTTTAGCACACTACTATTGCTTTTGAGCATGTCGCTAATACGATTAAGGTTATTTTATTGTGGGTTTTTTTACGTTGTAAACATGTTTCAGCACATTACTATTGTTTTAGCATGTTGCTAGCATGTTTCTGTTGCTTTTTTAACCATGTTGTTCACAAATTTACTTAGCAGGTGTTAGCAAATCGCTATTTTTAGCATGTTGCTAACATGACTAAGCATATTTCAAATAAAAAATTTTTTTGTATACAATTAATACACTGTTCTAACGTTTCTAGCACGTTTTAGCACTTATCTGATGGTTTAGCATCATGCTAGCATGTTTTATCGCATTGTCTATAGTTTTAACACTTCACTAGCATGTTTTAATACACTGTTCTAATGTTTCTAGCACGTTTTAGCACTTATCTGATGGTTTAACATCATGCTAGCATGTTTTATCGCATTGTCTATAGTTTTAACACTTCACTAGCATGTTTTAATACACTGTTCTAACGTTTCTAACAAGTTTTAGCACTTATATGATGGTTTAACATCATGCTAGCATGTTTTATCGCATTGTCTATTGTTTTAACACTTCACTAGCATGTTTTAATACACTGTTCTAATGTTTCTAGCACGTTTTATCACTTATCTGATGGTTTAACATAATGCTAGCATGTTTTGCCACATCACTAGCATGTTTCATCACATTGTCTATTGTTTTAACACTTTACTAACATGTTTTAATGCACTGTTCTAATATCTATAGCACGTTTTTAGTGCTTATCTGACATTTTAACATCTCGCTAACATGTTTTACACCACCGCTAACATGTTTTAATACACTGTTCTAATGTTTCTAGCACGTTTTAGCACTTATCCAATGTTTTAACATCTCGCTAGCATGTTTTATCAAATTGTCTATTGTTTTAACACTTCACTAGCATGTTTTAATACACTGTTCTAATGTTTCTAGCATGTTTTAGCACTTATCTGATGGTTTAACATCATGCTAGCATGTTTTGCCACATCGCTAGCATGTTTCATCACATTGTCTATTGTTTTAACACTTTACTAACATGTTTTAATGCACTGTTCTAATATCTATAGCACATTTTTAGCGCTTATCTGACATTTTAACATCTCGCTAACATGTTTTACACCACCGCTAACATGTTTTAATACACTGTTCTAATATTTCTAGCACGTTTTAACACTTATCTGATGTTTTAACATCTCGCTAGCATGTTTTATCACATTGTCTATTGTTTTAACACTTCACTAGCATGTTTTAATACACTGTTATTATAATTATTATAAACAGACACATCTCTACCGTGAAAAAACAGTGTTGAGTTGTGCCTCGTGTTTCCAGAAACTAAAAAAACATAAAACATGTGTTTCCAGCCATCACAGCAAAGCTAGCCACCTCTTGCTAGTTTAAGCACCCTCCCAGCAGAGGGTTTTTCCTCGCTTTGCGCCAGCTCTACACCTGCTTAGACCTCCACTCGAGCGCCGTTCTTTCTGCCCACCGTCAGCTGTCGCTTCATAGAAGGACAGACAGCGCTCAAGCTCACGGGCTCGCCGCGGGCCACTCTGTTGTTTTAGCACGTCTCTCACACACCGCCGCATTCCCGGAGCGCTCCGGTTGACAGCGCCGACTCGCAATATTATTAGAGACCCTGTCAGACAGCAGCTAAACACAGAGACAAACGCAGGAAGGCTGCGGCAGCTAAAAAACAATCGCGCCGTGGCTAAAGACGCTTGCTGTGGGGTCAGCTGTCATTCCTGCTTCACTCGCTCGTTCCCTTCAGGTCCTCGTGGGAAGTTCCTGCACGTTAGGACTGCAAGCTGGAATAAAACGGACGTGTTCTGCAATTTCTTTCTCTTTCGCTTACAGACTGCTCTTATTTGCACTGGAGCAATGAAACGTTCATGAAATGAAATGTTCATAGAAGCTATTTGTTGAATGCTTAAACCAGCATTTTTAAAGCATTGTTAGAATGTTTCTAGCATTCTTTTCTGATGTTTTAACGCCTCGCTATCATGTTTTAATACACTGTTCTAATGTTTTTATCTGACATTTTAACATCTCGCTAACATGTTTTAATACATTGTTTTATTCTAGATTTTTGCTTTAGCACTTATCTGATGTTTTGCCACATTGCTAGCATGTTTTAACACATTGTATGCTGTTTGCTAGCATTTAATACACTGTTACGTTTCTTGCATGTTTTAACATCATGCTAGCATGTTTTGCCACATCGCTAGCATGTTTCATCACATTGTCTGTTGTTTTAACACTTTACTAACATGTTTTAATACACTGTTCTAATATCTATAGCAAGTTTTAGCATCATTTTAACATCTCGTTAACATGTTTTACACCACCGCTAACATGTTTTAACACATTGTTCTATCACGTTTTAGCACTTATCTGATGGTTTAACATCATGCTAGCATGTTTTATCACATTGTCTATTGTTTTAACACTTCACTAGCATGTTTTAAAGCACTGTTCTAACGTTTCTAGCACGTTTTAGCACTTATCTGATGGTTTAACATCATGCTAGCATGTTTTATCACATTGTCTATTGTTTTAACACTTCACTAGCATGTTTTAATACACTGTTCTAATGTTTCTAGCACGTTTTAGCACTTATCTGATGGTTTAACATCATGCTAGCATGTTTTATCGCATTGTCTATTGTTTTAACACTTTACTAGCATGTTTTAATACACTGTTCTAATCTTTGTAGCACGTTTTAGCACTTATCTGATGGTTTAACATCTCGCTAGCATGTTTTATCACATTGTCTATTGTTTTAACACTTTACCAGCATGTTTTAATACACTGTTCTAACGTTTCTAGCATGTTTTAGCACTTATCTGATGGTTTAACATCATGCTAGCATGTTTTATCACATCGTCTATTGTTTTAACACTTCACTAGCATGTTTTAAAACACTGTTCTAATCTTTGTAGCACGTTTTAGCTTATTGTGGTTTAAGCACTAGCATGTTTTATCACATTGTCTATCTGATAGTTTAACATCTAGCACGTTTTAGCAGGTTTATGTTTTAGCATGTTTTATCACATTGTCCACATTGCAAGCGTGTTTAAAACACATTGTTATGATGTTTCTCGCACGTTTTAACAATTCGCTGCTATATCCACACATTACACATATTTTACACTTTGCAGACATGTTTTAACACATTGCAAGAAGTTTCAGCATTCATTTAGGACATTCACGGCATCTTCCCTATATCCAAATAAAAGGTGTGTGCTTCGTATTTGAGAGAGCCGCTGCATCAGCTGCTGTTTTCACGCTGTTCTCCTTTAAGATCCGCTCACTCATTCTTACTCTCATTAAGTGTCTCATTGCACTGGCACACATTTCAATTTCACTCCAAAGAGGTCACAGTAGACTACTTTTAGGTTCTTCTGTTTGTGGCTCAGTAAAAGCCATACGTGGCACATGGCTTTTGCAGTTTTACTTCAGTTGTCTGCTTCTTTGCAGGCAGTTATTCGCCATAGCAGGTTTATACATTACATAAAATTGTGTTTGCAAATCATATAACTATATATATATTTACACATTTAAATGCCTGGGGTTGCTACGATTTTTAGACCAATACTGCATTTAACCATTTCTATTTCAATTTATAATTCTGAAACATTATTAGAGTTTAAAATAGTTTGTGAATAATTCACACAATCCTTTAGAAATCATTATATCATAACATACTGACTTACTCCTCAAGAAATCATTTCTGATTGCTATTTTTTGCTGTATAATGTCTTTGTGCACCGCCGTTTGAAAGTTTGAGGGTCAGAAAAAATACTTTTATTTAGCAATGATGCATTAAAATTGATCAAAAGTGGTAGTAAAGACTATAATCAATAAAAATAATAATAATAATAACCGTCATTAATAGACAGCAATCGAGCACTGATAATAATCGGTAATAATAGAGCAGCTAATGATGACTTTTGGAGGATTATGGTAGTGTAAAATTGTTTAAAAATATTTATTATTAATTTAAAAATATTAATTAATGATTTTAATGTTTTTCTGATCAAACGAGACTATTTTCTAAACATTAAAAATCTTAATGATATATATATATATATATATATATATATATATATATATATATATATATATATATAATTTGCAAAAAACCGATAACTCTTCATACATATATATATATATATATATATATATATATATATGTATATATATATATATATATATATATATATATATATATATATATATATATATATATATATACATATATATATATGCATGTATATATATGCATGTATCTATCTATTATATATGTGATTCTCTTATAAGTCTTCCAAATATATAATCTGTCTTCAAGCAGCACAGTGTTAAGAAACACCCCAAATGGCCTACTTTTATGCAGTTCATCAGTTTCTCACGCCTCGGTATTCCGCTGTAAGTCAGCTCTACAGGTTTGGAGCGACGCGAGCGCGAGCAAACGACGCCAGAACCTTGATCTGAGCGCAAACCTCCACAGCCACGTGTCCTCGCTCGAGCTTCCGAGCGCGCGCTACTCTATTCCCCCGTTCCTGAGGGCATTATGATCTTCCTGTAATGTGATAAAGAAAAATACAACTCACTTGTGAGCCTATTTGTTATTGTCTTCATTAAATGATGGCCTGTAATGGCCTGTGCGCTCTCCTCCGGCTCCAGAGGCGAAAGAAAAATGAGGCTTGCGAGACGATTCGCCAAGTTTATTTGTCATTTACTAACTATTTCGCTGGCGAAAATCACATTATCAGTCAGACGGAATCATATTAGTGTTGGATATTCTTACCGTGCTACCAGAGGAAGGAGGCCGGCGCGCGTCGCGTAATAAAAAACGTCCCGGCCATCAATCCCACTTTTCGCAGAAGCGTCCCGAAATGGCACAATCCCGATCGGTTTAATAATTTCGGCATTGATTTCCTCGCCGCGACCCACTTAGATTAATCTCGCTCGGCCTTTCTGCCCCGCCGTGAATAAGAAGCTGTGATTATTCTCATTGGTCGGGCCGAAGCCACCCTCCGCGCTTCCACCTGTCCGCTTTGTTTGACCGTCCTGAAAGACCTGACGTGATCGGCGCGATGGAACAGGCTTCTGAGGACAATCGGTAAACAATGGCGCTTTGAAAACACGCTAAACGAACGCTTCGGCTTTTAATGACTCGAATGAATAGTGTGCAAACAGACTCGTCCTAATTGCTTCTTTCTCCCGCCCTTCTGACACGCATGCATGTGTGCGGACAAACACAAACACGGCTTTCTGCGAGGAACACGGCATAAATATAATTGTCCATTTGTGACTCTCCATTAATCTTACGCAAAATAATACATTTATCAAATGAAATCAAAACTAGTTATAGTTTCGCTTAAACCACGTAATCTGACAAATATTGTACAATATGGAAATGATTATATTATGTTTGATATATTTATTACTGCCACGATTTATTCATTCTGCAATACAATTAATATGCTTTTAATTCATCTCTTGTAAAATCAAGATAATACAATTGCCTTAATAATTTAATAATAATCAATTATAATAATTAATTATATTTAATAATTAATTATAATTAATAAATTATATTAATTATTATTAATTTAATAATAATAATAATAATTTAATAATAATAATTTAACATCATTAATTTAAATGTTTCTGCAATATAATAACTTATAATAATATAATATATTATATATTATTATAGTAACTTATAATAATACAGTCAAGGCGATGTAGCAAATATTGGCACAATTAATTAATGCATTGTGATTTAGAAATTATTAATAAGCGATTTTAAAAACCTAGGTCATGCAACCAATATTGCCATAATAAATTAACACATTATTAATTGCAATTATTAGCTAGGATACGGACATAATATTTATGTACCAAAAATGTAATAAAGAAAAGGAAAGGGAATGGAAAGACTCTTTCATCAGATGCATTAAGAAGCAAAGTCGAAACGCATTAATATAAAGTTAGTTTTTGATTAAAAGAAGAACAAATCTGTCAACGAGGTCAAAAAAATCTGCTTCATTTAAACTAAAACAAGTTTTAATTCTCCTTTGAGAGACATTTGTTTTGCATCTAAAGCGCTTCCACTTTTCAACCTTTTAAAGCCTTGCTCCGCGATATTACTCTCTTTTTTAAACTCTGCATATATCATTGCACTATTTCGGTCAAACCTTAGGGCTGTGGCATCAGCGTCTGCCAGGCTAAAGCCCTCAAGCTTTGTTTAAAAACGGAAAGCGGTTACATGCTACTGGACCGCAGCAGAACTCAAAGTGCGGTGGCTGTTTTGCTTTGTGCTTTGGCCGGCATAACCCCCGACGATGCCAGAATCGATGTGTGTGTAATTCTGAATGCATCTGAACCGTTTGCCAATAATAGCTCGACACAAAAGCAGGTCCCAAACCAATCTATGGAGTTCAGCGCTCCGAGGGTCCTTCCGAATTCACAGAAACTCTCGAGTTCACGTCTCCACATCTCTGACGAGGATGACGCACGCAGGCCTTTTAACATGTTTTCTGGGTACTTTTAATGATACACGTATGCTTTCAAGGCACAGAAATGCTCCTTTCAGGCTGACGGCACGCGGAGCTTTAAATAAAATATTAAATTCCAAAAATATATTCACAAAAAATAACAAGTAACAGTTTATGGGGTAAAAAGAGTGGAAATGTAATCTTCTAAAAGTCAAGTCAAGGTCACATTTTGACATAAAAATATGAATATGATTTTTGGTCATGTTTGGTCCATTTATATTTTCTGCATTTATTGCATTATTTTCATCACAATTAAGCATATTTGTGTCTGGACATTTTACTTTTGTATTTTTATTATATATTTTTCATGTGTATATATATGTGTATATATATATATATATATATATATATATATATATATATATATATATATATAATAAATATATATACATTTTATTTATATATATATATATATATATATATATATATATATATATATATATATATTTATATACACACAATTTTTATGTTTGCTTAAGATTATGTAATATATTAAACAATTTCTAAATTCATTATTAATTTTGTTATTATTAATGCAACCATTT
>NC_056722.1:4933118-4938118 GCF_018831695.1 Puntigrus tetrazona | reverse complement strand
TATATCATATAAACCAACTAGTTTTATCCCAACAGCGTATGCACGTATTAAATATATATATATATATATATATATATATATATATATATATATATATATATATATATATATATATATATATGTGCAGTTAATATATGTAACAATTGAAATGATTTTAAAGGGTCGAGATCATTCCAGTAACAAACACGCATTTGATTTTAGGTTATGTATTATGACGCTTCAGTTTAAGTGTTGTTAATAATTAGCTTCGTGGAGGCCGATATTTGGTAATAATTGTTGGTGACGGTGTTGTCATGGCGCTGATTTTTGTCGACGTCGTTTATAATAACGTCGTTTTACCTTCGTGTTTACTAACAGGATCGCTCTAAAGCGAAACATCTACAAGAATGTCGTGAAATGTCTTCTTTTTACCTCATTTCTGATCTCGCCGTGTTTTCAGCACCTTGGACAAGAGCGCGAAGATTTCGCGCGCCGGTGAAATAAGGCGCGTTTTCTTTCCTTTTTTATTTATTTTTATTTTTTTATTTTTATTTTTTCTTTCTCCTTTTTTTCGCGCCGCGGCTCTCGACCCTAAAAAACACCGCGCGCATAATAATAATAAAAATAAAAATAATAATAATAAAAAAACTAATGAGCTTTTTAAAAGTTTAACCGCTCGCCAACAGCCTTAAAAAACGGCGCGAGGCGAAGAAAAAAAAAAACAAAAAAACAACAACAACAACAACAAAAAAAACCCAAACCAAACACACCTGTTCGTGTCCGCGCGCGCACGTTCAGAATAACAGAAATCGGATCTGATGCGATTAAACAAACGCGCTCGGCGTGCATGTCGTGTTAAAGCACGACGCCGTCGTCGACATTAAACGCGTTTCTGATTTAATTGCGTCGCTGAGAATCAACAGCGTTAAAAAATAAAAATAAACCTTTCCCCAATTAACGCGCGTGCGGTCGCGCGACACAACTGCGATAAAAACCGCGGACCTTTAAAGACTTTAAACGCGTGCGCTGCGATTTAAAGAACTTTTTTTTTTTTTTTTTGCATTTGTTAAAAACGATAAAAAAAAGCACTTACGTGTGAAACTGTTCAGCTGGAGCGCGCGCGCGAGTCCTCACGCATTTCCTCTGATCAACAGAAAGAGCCAAAGGAAAGCCATCGTGAAAATCCCAAGCAATCAAACAACAACAACAACAACAAAAAAAAAACAAGTTGCGCGTTTAACGCTCCAAGTTCAGCCCGAAGTGAAAACACCCTTAAATCCCGTCTTTCGCGTCATCCGGTCGCCGTGCCGCCGATCCCCGAGACTCCGGCGCGCGAAGTTGCGGCTCCGTTTGGGGGGGAAAAAAAGCAGAGCCGTTCCTGCTGCGTGTCGATGCGCATCTCAGACTGAACTGATCTGAGAGCAGCGGAGAGCCAGCGCTTCGACGTTCCGCCTCCTCCGCGGACACCATCTGCTCCGGCCGGGCGAAAAGTGAAGAAAGTGCGTCGGGTTTAGCCGCGTGCGTCGCCTTTCCCTCCTCGCTTTAATTGCGCGGTGCCACAAATGCTCAGGATTTATCGAGTTAACTTTTTTTTCCACGCGGAACGAGACGCGCGCTATTCACATGACTTGTAAAACACGTCCAGTGGCGCGCGTTGCTCGGGCCGGGCGGCGATGCATTATAATTGGTTCGTCTCGCGCGCATCGAAAGATAATCGTTGGATCGGGAAAAAAAGGTTATTTGTGAAGTTTTGAATAAAGCGGGGGTGTGAGAAATGCGGAATATGGGTTTGTGGCGCCATCTGTCGGTGAGGAAAAGCGCCGCAACGTTAATTACGGCGCGGGTTTGCGAGAAAAGGTGGGAAACGCACGCTTTAAAGACGGCTGGTTCGGTATCAACCCACATTTGACATATCCGACATTTTTGCGTGTACGATAGACCACGGTTTCGTGTTACGCAAAATCTTTTTTTGTAGTTACGGCAGGCAGCTGAGGGCAGCTTTTTTCACGCGGGCGTATTAAGCGGCCAGCAATAGCACAGTTTTGATTAGCCTGTGTAAAAACATTACAGCGGCGGTCTTAAGGACGTTTTTATCGTTTGGCTAAAAGACATACTAAAACTAATATGTACAGATTAGTATTTAGTAATATAAAAAAGACAACATAGCAAACTTGATTCCTGATAGTTCACAAAAAGTAAAAACTTTATATAAAGGTTTTTTTTTTTTTTAGTTTATTTATTCACTTGTAATACACTTAAATTATGAGTGGGATGCTGTAAGCGCGTGCTGGCCTTTATTTATATTTTATATTTATTTGTTTTATTATATTTCACTCCGCTCCCGCTCCGAGCGCGCGCCGGCCGGCGTCTCTTCTCGGCGTGGCGGAAGTGACGTCACGGCGTCAACATGTAAGATGGCGACGCATCACAGGCAGAATGCAGCGGGGCGCAGGAAAGTGCAGGTGAGCGTTTGGCGCTTGCGAGCGCGCGCGTGCCGTTCGCGCGGTGCCGGCGGCCTTCGCACGCGTCGACCGTTTGCGCGAGGCCGGTTTTAATCACCGGCGCGAGGCGTTCGCGCGGCGCGCGGGGAGGCGGAGGCCGGGCTGCGTCTCGGAACCCAGTGTGCCGCCCGCCGGACTGCGGTTTTGGGGCGTCGTAGGCGTGTTTTGAGCCGGGTGTCCGAGACTGCAGCGGGCTGAGTCTGTATTGACAGCTCACTGCGGCTCGTTATGATATAAACAGGCCGTTCCAGGGCTTGGTTGATCATTATGGGCTGCGGAGGGAAAGGTGAAGCGGTTTTGGTCTTAGTTGGTGGTTTTTTTATAGATCATCTCATATCTTTGGTCTATGTCAAGACAGTCATCTTTCCTTGCACATATGCCATATGCATAGTGACCTAGCCTGCTGAGCAGATATGATCATATGCTCAGTCAATATGCATATTCCTACATACAGAATATATATATATATGTATGTATGTATGTAAACACGTGAGCGGATATATTTAGAACTTCTAAATATGAGCACAGTACCAACTAAACGCATGTATATTTGAATACGAGCACTTCTAAAGCCTAACTGTACTGTAAAGGCATGCATGCTGCACAAATGCGTGTTTGTGCTTTGCCAACAAAACATTTAATTTTGTGAGGCGTGTTGGACATCTTTGTGAATTCCGCTTTAAGTGTGTGACACGACCCAAGGCCTCTATAAATGCGCCTTTCTAGACTAATTAAACAATAAATGAATGGCATTGAGGATGATTTGCTGTTTTGGAGCATAAATATGTTCCGGTGTTTTTAGGTGAAAGTGTTTGAATTAATAATTGCAGAGAAGTCACATTTTATACCTGCCATTAATTCCAGTCTCCAACCCCACCCCAAAAAAGTGTTTAAAAATAAAAAGTATACTTTTCTTTGCTTTTCTGAAACTGATATTCTGTATAAATATATACATATTTGAATTGAATATTTATATTTAATGGAAAGAAGTCAAGTAAAAGTTTCAAACATAGCTGTGCTTTATCACACACTGACAGGTTTCCATTTCATTTCATAAAAAAAGAAAGAAAATTAAGTGTCAAGTATTTTAAATGTGATTTCATTACATTGGTTGTATTTTAGGCTGTGATATGTAATTATAAAGTGTATTATCAAGTGTGTTTTGTAGGAAAAAAGTCTTTGGAGATCTGTAAAATTGCCCATTGTTTTACAAAGCAAAGTAGTCTGCCAAAAAAAAACAAACATAATTTTTATATTTAAAGGTTGATATTATTTTTCAATTCTAGTAATATTAGATCTGCTTAACAACACCACTTATGTTTATAGCAATTGCTGCTTTTATTGCCCTAAAATTTAATCCCACTGAATCTGCACAAATCATAAGTCACATCTAAAATGGCAAAAATGAAAAAAAATCATCTTTTTTGAGATGCCGATTCATTGATGGACCTCTAATGCTGAGCGTGTGTTTGCTGCAGGTGTCATACGTGATCAGGGACGAGGTGGAGAAATATAATCGTAATGGAGTCAACGCACTACAGCTGGATCCGGCTCTTAACCGGCTCTTCACCGCTGGACGAGACTCTATCATCAGGATATGGAGCATTAACCAGCACAAGGTAACCTGTCAGTCACTAAACCTGTGCTTGTGATGTCAAAACTAACCCGTCAGTCACTAAACCCGTGCATGTGATGTCAAAACTAACCCGTCGGTCACTAAACCCGTGCATGTGATGTCAAAACTAACCCATCAGTCACTAAACCTGTGCATGTGATGTCAAAACTAACCCATCAGTCACTAAACCTGTGCATGTGATGTCAAAACTAACCCATCAGTCACTAAACCTGTGCATGTGATGTCAAAACTAACCCGTCAGTCACTAAACCTGTGCATGTGATGTCAAAACTAACCCGTCAGTCACTAAACCTGTGCATGTGATGTCAAAACTAACCCGTCGGTCACTAAACCCGTGCATGTGATGTCAAAACTAACCCACAGTCACTTAACCCGTGCTTGTGATGTCAAAACTAACCCGTTGGTCACTAAACCCGTGCATGTGATGTCAAAACTAACCCATCAGTCACTAAACCTGTGCATGTGATGTCAAAACTAACCCATCAGTCACTAAACCTGTGCATGTGATGTCAAAACTAACCCGTCAGTCACTAAACCTGTGCATGTGATGTCAAAACTAACCCGTCAGTCACTAAACCTGTGCATGTGATGTCAAAACTAACCCGTCGGTCACTAAACCCGTGCATGTGATGTCAAAACTAACCCATCAGTCACTAAACCTGTGCATGTGATGTCAAAACTAACCCATCAGTCACTAAACCTGTGCATGTGATGTCAAAACTAACCCATCAGTCACTAAACCTGTGCATGTGATGTCAAAACTAACCCGTCAGTCACTAAACCTGTGCATGTGATGTCAAAACTAACCCGTCGGTCACTAAACCCGTGCATGTGATGTCAAAACTAACCCATCAGTCACTAAACCTGTGCATGTGATGTCAAAA
>NC_056722.1:4900618-4925618 GCF_018831695.1 Puntigrus tetrazona | reverse complement strand
GTGTGTGTGTGTGTAATGTTATGGATTAAAATATGTAAATTGCAAAATTATACATAGTTTAGTTTAATGCTAGATGTTGATGATGATGATGATGATGATGATGATTATTAAAAAAAAAAAAAAAAAAATATTATAATTAATTTCATAACCGAGTTAACTTCCATAATGTAATATATTTCAGAATATTCATTCAATCAAACCTTGCTCTTGATCTCAGTGAGCCGCTGCTGATTCGTCCAGTGTCCGTGTGTTTCCTCAGTGAACGGTGAGCACGAGAGCCGGATCCAGAAAGGGAACGGGTATTTCCAGGTGCCTCCGCACACTCCGGTGATCTTCGGGGAAGCGGGAGGAAGGACGTTATTCAGGTGCGTGTCTTGTGTTGGATCGGCTCTGTGCGCGCCGCAGTTCTCTACAGCCTTGTGTCTTCGCTCAGGCTGCTGTGTCGAGACTCCGGAGGAGAGACGGAGTCCATGTTACTCAACGAGACGGTCCCGCAGTGGGTCATCGACATCACCGTGGACGTAAGTGTCCCTGCGGTCCTCTCCGGAGCGATCCACGCTTGCCGTCTCTGCCACATGAGTGCGTGTCTTTCTTTCTTTCTCCTGCAGAAAAACATGCCCAAATTCAACAAAATCCCGTTCTACCTCCAGCCCCATTCGTCTTCCGGAGCAAAAACACTGAAGAAGTACGTCTGAGTCTGAAGCTTTTGGTTCTTGGTTTTTCTCTATAGACAAGTAGATTTGTATCTGCAATTTTAAGATGGACTTTCAGGCTTATCTTGGTTTAAAGGCGCAGTTCACCCAAAAATGAACATTGTCATAATTTATTCCAGACCAGGAATATGTGGGAAACAAAACACTTGATGGTAGCCATTGATGTCCATAGTAGTTAAAAAAAACAAACTCTATGGAAGTCAATGGGTACCAGCAACTGTTTGGGTCCCAACGTTTTTCAAAATGAGAATTTTTAAAAATATATTTTGAAGAATGATCGGAACCAAAGCCAAACGTTGATGGTAGCCATTGACTTCCATTGTGTTTTTTTTTTTTAACTACTATGGAAGTCAATGGGTACCAGCAACTGAATTATTGGAACCAAAAGGTTGATGGTAGCCATTGACTTCCATAGTGTTTTTTTTTTTTTTTTTTTTTTTTTAACTACTATTGAAGTCAATGGGTACCAGCAACTGTTTGGGTCCCAATGTTTTTCAAAATATGATCATTTTTAAAGATATATTTTGAAGAATGATCGGAACCAAAAGGTTGGTGGTAGCCATTGACTTCCATAGTAGGGAAAAAAAACCCTATGAAAGTCAATGGGTACCAGCAACTGCTTGGGTCCCAATGTTTTTCAAAATGAGAATTTTTAAAGATTTATTTTTAAAGAATGATTGGAACCAAAAGGTTGGTGGTAGCCAGTGACTTCCATAGTAGTTAAAAAAAAAAACACCATGGAAGTCAATGGGTACCAGCAACTGCTTGGTTCCCAACATTATTCAGAATAAGATACTTTGAAGTAAGTTAGGAACCAAATAGTGTTTTGAAGAACGTTGACAGCGTACGGTAACCAATGACTTATTTCATATTTGAAAAAAAATAAATAAATACTATGGAAGTCAGTGGCTACCTGCAACTCTTTGGTTCTCAACATTCATCAAAACACTTTAGAAATATCTATTTTTGAAGAATGCTGGGAACCAAAGCGTTGGCGGTAGCCACTGACTTCCGTTGGCAGGGAAAAATAAATAGTCAACGGTCAACTATTTGGTTTCTACTACTCTTCAAAACAAGATTTCTTAAAGTATGTTAGGAACTAATTAGTTCCTTCAGAAGAACTCTTTACAGAAGGTTTTATAAATGAATGGCGCTGGAAAAGTCGCAATCACCGAATGCACATGGTGTTTGTGTCCGCAGGGATCGTTTGTCGGCCAGTGACATGCTGCAGGTGAGGAAGGTGATGGAGCACGTGTATGAGAAGATCATAAACCTGGACAGCGAGTCACAGACGGGCGGCTCGGCCGCAGAGAAACCCAGCGAACAGAAGGAGGAGGAAGACATGGCAGTACTAGCAGAGGAGAAGATCGAGCTGCTCTGTCAGGACCAGGTCAGTCACTACTTTCTTCTGTTCTTTAAAATGAATTTATTATTCATTATAGCACTAAGAATGCCAATATATCACACAAAAAAAATAAATAAAAATAATAATAATAATATATTTTATTTATTTTTTTACATATATATATATATATGTGTGTGTGTGTGTTGTATGTATGTTTATAACAATACATCATATTTTTACAGTACAGTTGAATGTACAAAATATCATAGTACTGTACATTTACAAAACAGTGTATACTGGATTTAATTTACTCTTTAATTACGAATGTAAAAAAGCTCAATCTCCTTTGATAACTTCTAGGACTGGCACATAAAACGCAATATATTGTGCAGCTTGTCAGTAAAGCTGGTTCTTTGATAGATACACATTAATACATTATTTGATATATTAGTATATAATATACTAATACATTATTTAGCGTTTAAGTAGATGTAAAATGTAAAAATTATTGCATTTTATGTAAAACTTTTTTAATTTTTTTGTTTCGTTTTATTTTAATTAACATTGAAATGGTTAATGTTTTTGAAAATGTTTGATCGTAGCCTCGTGGGTTTAAAATCATTCACCATATTGATAATTTTTTTAAATCTATAAATCTATATATATATATATATAAAAACTGAAAAATTCTATATATATCAATGTATATATATATATATATATATATATATATATATATATATATATATATATATATATATATATATATATATATATATATATATATATATAAAAACTGAAAAATTCTATATATATCAATGTATATATATATATATATATATATATATATATATATATATATATATATATATATATAAAAAACTAATATATATATATATATATATATATATATATATATATGGTATATGTATATGTGTGTGTGTGTGTATATATATATGTATATGTGTGTGTGTATATATATGTATATGTGTGTGTGTGTGTGTATATATATAATATATATGCATGCATATGCATATTTTATTTATTTATTTCAGATCAATGATTTTAAATTTTGAAGTGCACCAAAGCATGAAAAATAATTCACCAAAAGTACAAAATTGCTAAAAAGAAAAACCATTAAGTTGAGGGTTAAACACTTCCCAACTCAATAAAATATTCCGTTCCTATGATGATTCACGTGCTCTTCTTCCTGTATATAAACACACAATGCACATTTAAAGGGTTAGTTCACCTCAGAATGAATCTCAGATTTCATCAAAAATATCTTTGTTTGTTCTGGTTTGGTGCATAATATTCACTTTAACCCTTTAAAGAAATGCCGTCTTTGTGACCTGATGGTGTCGCGTTGCTTCCCGAAGGTTCTGGATCCCAACATGGATCTGCGGACGGTGAAGCACTTCATCTGGAAGAGCGGCGGCGATCTGACGCTCCACTACCGGCAGAAATCCACGTGAGGCCTGGCCCCTCGGGAGAAACTCCACTCATAACAGCTCACATTCAAAGCACACGCTCACCTGCACTTCCCGTCTTCGTCATCTTCCTCGCACGGGCCGCTCGGCTCACGCATGATCACCCCCGAGCAAACGGGAAGGAGGAGCGCCGGAAAAAACTCGCCTGGCGAAAAGAGAGCGATTTTCCCGCCTGTATGGTTTTTATTTCTTCTTCTCGGCATGAATATTCTTTTGATGGATGCCATATCGAATGCGTTTCGTTTTTTTACCGCCACTTCCTCCTCGTTTAACATTCCAGTGATGCGTTTCGTTGCCAATGACGCCATCGAATCCAGTCGGAGCCGAGGAACTGGTTTGAAACCGTCTCGCGTAGACGGACTGAGAGAACTCCGCGAGCGCCGTTTTCCCATGATGCATCTCTCCGACGCGCCGCGCTCACCGGTGCATCCGTTTCCTGTACATACGTTGTAATTATTTTGTAGTCCACTTGAACTCGAGTTGGAGGTTAGGAGCTTTTTATTTACGTTTCTTTTTAAGAAAATGTACGGTATCTTCACAAAGGTGCTTTTCCGTGTAAAATACGACGAGCGTAGAGGGGCGGGGATGTTCGAAAACGTCACAAACGGACGTTTTTGTGTTTTAAAGGAATGGTTCACCCACGGAAACGGACAAATTGCTGAAATGCGCTCACCCTCCGGTCGTCTGAGATGCAGATGAGTTCCATTCTTCAGGTTTGGAGAAACGCAATAAGGGAGTGAATGGGTGCCGTCGGAATGAGAGCCGATTGGAAACATCACGATGCTCCGGTCCATCGGGTAACATCTGGAGAAGACGAGAGATGAAACTAAACCAGCATTAAGACGTTTTCAAACCGTTCGAGTCCACGATAACACTTCCTCCAGTGATAAAGGGTTCTGGTCTGAATCGGGAGAGAAATCTGCAGAGCCAAAAAAGCACTAAACATATATATATAGACATCTTAGTCTTAATGCTGGATTAGTTCGATCTCCAGACGTTAGCGAGCGCTGCGGATCGTTGCAATGTCTTTACGTGACTCTCGTTCCGACGGCACCCATTCACCTCCATCACCGATGCAATGCTACATTTCCCCAGGTCCGATAAAGAAACGAGCGACGATCCGAGGCCGAGCACATTTTAGCCAATTAACGTTTCTGGGTGGACTGTTGCTTTTAAAAAGGAGTGATTCACCCCAAAATGAAAAGTCAGGTGGTCATATGGAAATATCAGCTGACTGCTTCTGAACAATATGAGGGGGAATAAATGAGCATTTTCATTTTCAGATGAATTATTCCTTTTATCCAGATGTTGAGTGTGTTGTCTTTCCTGTGTGTGGACAGGAAAATACTATATATATATATATATATATATATATATATATATATATATATATATATATATATATATATATATATATATATATATATATATATATATATATATATATAAAGCTATGAACTATTGAAGGATGGCATGGCTGGATGGCAAAACTCAGTTCATGTTTTTAATTTATGCAAAACAAGACAAAAAAACTTCTGCAAACGTTTGTCAATCATACAAAGATTTGCACAGTGTTCTAGCGAAATGTATTCATGTATATATTTGGTCTTAGATTAAAGACAATTAAGATGATAATTATGATTATACGAAACCATCGGAAACTGAACGGAGAGAGGTTTTAAATCGTCCGTGTCCACATCCCCTGTATTTATGCTTCCTGTGTTGATTGTAATTATATGCAGTATATTTTGGGTAAATAACAGCTTAATAAATTAACCAAGAATGAATGCGTTTAAATGCACACTCTTTCTTTAGAAGAACCGCCGGAGATGTTGACGGAATCAGATCCTGGTTAACATCCTGCTAGTGTTGGTAACCTGATGTTTACCTGCTTCTTTTGGACCGGTTTAACAGGCTCCTCTGGTTATTAAAGATAAATGACAACGGCAATAAACCCAAATGAGTGTTATATGCATTATAGCATTCTTTAATGCATTCGTGAAGTTGCATCGTAAGCCTTCAGAGCTTTATCATCATGATAAACCCAGCAGAACAGTACTTTTATACATTCAGCAAAATGAACCCAAACTATGACGTGCATCCTCTATGCGTCAAGTATCTGTTTATTATTATTATTATTATTAATACGTTTCTCATTTTCTGAAGCAGTAAACGGTGTCTGCATTTGCATGTGTCAGTATTTCCGAGGTGTTGATCACTGATGGCACGGCACTTTATTATAATCTAGAATAAATAATGTTTAATTGTTTTATTTACACTCGTGCAGCTTCTGCATAAACTATGCATATCATTTTTTGTGTGTGTTTTGTTTTCTTTAAAGCAGTATACAATCTGGCCTTTGGGCTTATATTTAATAAACTGAATATTTATCATGTTTAATGTTTAAAAAAAACTGTGTATAAAATTAAAAATATATATATATATATATATATATATATATATATATATATATATATATATATATATATATATATATATATATATATATATATATATATATATATATATATATATATATATATATTTTTTATATCATGTTTAAAATTATATATATATATATATATATATATATATATATATATATATATATATATATATATATATATATATATATATATATATATATATATATATATTTATTTCATGGACCAGTGTCCAAAACATTCACGACAATGAGTTCCAGCTGCTTTCCTGAGATATTGTATTAGTTATTAAAATCACTCCTGAAATTAATGAAATCAAATAAAAGAAATTACAATCATTGCATTACGGAAATGTGCTTGGACTGATAATAAATAATGGCGCATCGCAAAAGGAAAATGTTTCAACTATACTGTAGAGGATTACTGTGAGATGCACGAATGAAAATATAGTTTCTAGCTACTCTATAAAGCGTGAGAGTGTATGCGTGTCACTTAAAATAAAGCATCTTTTCTGTGTATGATCCTGCAGTCGGCACTTTCTAACAGCAGCACACGGATGAGAAGACCATCGATCCTCTCCGAGGCCCAGCTCACTCTTATGAGACCGCTTCGGGTGTAAAAGTCACAACCTCTTCATCTTTTGCTTCCATGTTTAAGATCACAGGCGGCGTCTGCACGTCGTAGAGCCCCGAATCCTCCTCCTGGAGCTCTGCCGTAACCACCGCGCCGTCTTCAGAACGACCTTCAAGGAGGGAATGACGCCGGATGAGAGGAAAACACGGAGAAAAACATTTTTAAAAGGTAATGTGATACTTACTTAAAGCGGACGCATTTTCCCTGCTGCAGACGCCTCCATCATCATCATCATCGTCGTCGTCTGCTGGTAAAGAGGAAGCAGATGAATCTAAACGTCCAGAAAGATCCGCTTTGTCAAGAGTTACAGACATAATTGGAACCGATTTGGAGATACGTAGCGTTGCGTCGATGCTGTGCAGTGAATGGGTGCCGTCAGAATGAGAGCTGATATCAACGTCACGGTAATCCACAGCACTCCAAGTCCATTAGAGAAGACAAAAGCTGAAATAAATTCATTATTAAGACGTTTTTAACTAATATATGAATCCATAATAATGCTTCCTCCAGTAAAGGCTTCTAAAAGCTGTGCAGAGTTCTCTCCTGATTCGGACCAGAACACTTTTTTGCTGGAATGTTTCAAGAATGTTCTGGCAAGGTTCTCTCAACGTTACAAACGAACATTCTGCCAGTATCATTAACAGAATGTTCGTTTAAAATGATATGGTTTATAATAATGTTACACACACACACGCACATACATGTACATAAAATATGTACATATATATATATATATATATATATATATATATATATATATATAAAATATGTACATATATAAAATATGTACAAATATGTGTATATATATATAAATATATACATTTTTTATACACACACATTTATATATTTATTTTTTGTTTTTGTTTTCTTTAAAGCAATATACAATGTGGTCTTTGGGCTTATATTTAATAAAGTAAATATTTATCACGTTTAAAAAAAAGTAATAAATTATATATTATTCACGCATTTCTTTTTCCCTGAACTGTTTCAGCTGAACGTTCATCTGATGTTTTGGTAATGTTTGCAAAATGGTATAACGGGAAGTTAATGTCAAAAGATGGTGTTTTAGTTAAAACCGCCTTCACGATGTCTTATTTGTGGATTATTGTGATGTTTTTATCAGCTGTCTGGACTCTCTTTCTGACGGCACCCATTCACATCCACTACTGAGACGCTGATGCTACTCTACATTTCTCCACATCTGACGAGTCTGAGGGTTAGTGAGTTTCCAGAACATGTACGTTCATCTCAGTTCGCTGCCGTGTCTCATTCTGATATCTTAATGAGTGTCCGTGTCATGTTTCACACACCGGGTGATTTCTCAGACGTGTCCTGAATGAATCCCTGCCCAGCGTCTGCGGTCACGGCACGCTCCGACTCGTTTGAGGACTTCTCTAATGATAACTGAAACAAGACCCGAAATATTAGACGTTTTATGAAGGCCAGTATCATTAGAACCTCACCCAGGCCACATTTCTGCCCAAACGAGGTCAATAATGAAGCTGTGAGGGTCCTGACTTACATATATTTTTAAATACAGTTTCTTTATTGAGACTGGTGTGTGTTCACCTCAGAACAGTGCTCTTCTTCCTGGGTTTCAGAGGCTGCTGATGAGTTCTGGTGCTGATGTGAAGTGAGTGAACGCATGGGGATACGATGAAGATATCCAAAACCAACACCACAACCCAGACTGACAGCACACACACACACACACACACACACACACACACACACACACACACACACACACACACACACACACAGACACAGACACACACACACACACACACACACACAGACACACAGACACAGACAGACACACACACAGACACACACACAGACAGACACACACACAGACACACACACACACACACACACACACACAGACACAGACACAGACACACACACACACACACACACACACACACACACACACACACACACACACACAGACACAGACACACACACACACAGACAGACACACACACACTGTTTACAATACAGCAAGATTATTACAGTGAAGTAAAACCACAAAATAATTCAATAAAATGTAAATTGCCAATACTTCACATTTAAATTAAAGTACTAAATTAAGACGTAAAAAAATAATTATATTAAAATGTATATATACATACACAAAAACGCACACATATAGATACATTTATACATACACACATATATATATATATATATATATATATATATATATATATATATATATATATATATATATATATATATATATATATATATATATATATGTATGCGTGTGTGTGTGTGTAGTTATTACAGTGAAGTTAAACCAGAAAATAATTCAATAAAATGTAAATTGCCAATACTTTACATTTATACTTTACATTTACAAGTTATATATATATATATGAAATTTTTGAAAAAGGCGATATAAGACTAAATACATTACAGCTAATACAATTGAATAAATACCATATAGACTTGAGAGAAACACTTCATAAAATTGCCAAAGCTTTCACTAAAATGAAAACAAAAAAAAGAAAATTAAATGAATAAAACGTATTAAAAAAAAAATATATAGACTAGAGATGATACTAAACACTGGTGGGATGCATTCAAAACTAATATATATATATATATATATATATAAATATATAAATTATATTTATATAATTTATATATTTATGTATATATTTATATATATATATATATATATATATATAATTTATATATGTATATATATATATAATTTATATATATTTATATATATATATTTCATAGCTCTGTGTATATGTAGTGTAGTGTACCTGCCCTCTCCGCCCCAGGCTCCGTTGGGAGTGATCAGGACTTCTCTGCAGCGGTCACTCTGTGTGTTATACACCAGCAGCTTCAGAGCTTTGCCCTCGGACGCCTCGATCAGCGAGAAGAAGTCCTCCGACTGAGGGAGTGTGTGATTTCATATCAGAGCGAACATCCTCATGATAAAGGCCTCTTCAGAGAGCGCTCTTACCTCCTGCAGCACCTGGTCTGCTCCCACGATGTAGTCTGAATACGGCCTGAGTCCCGCCAGCTGAGCCGGAGAATTCAGATCCACGTCCTGCAGCCCGGAAAACAACACAGTGCTCTCAAATACATCCCTTTCTGGGAAAACAATACTCATTTTTAAGCGTTTTCCTTTAAATTACTGATTGAATCGATCTGGGTTTATACACATGTATTTATGTAGAGGGGTCTTAAACATTCATTTTAATCAGGAAGTGCTAAGATACTAATATTTTAAATACAGAGATGAGTTAATAAGAAATTATTCAGAGTATTGGTTATTTTAATATTTTGTTAAGCTCCATTACTACTGTCATTACATACAATAATACTTTTTAACTATAAATATACATTTTCATTTAAATTATGCTAATATTTTTATTATTATTAAATAATAATAATAATAATATATGTATACACACACACACACACATATATATAAATTAAAATATTTGTTGTATTTTATTTATTGTTTTCTAATTCAATAATAATACTGATAAAATGTGTAAATTACAAGTAATCAATAAACACATTTTCATTTAAATTATGCTGCTAATATTTTTATTATTATTAATATATATATATATATATATATATTGTTGTATTTTATTTTATATTTTGTATTTTATTTATTGTTTTCTAATTCAATAATAATACTAATATAATGTATAAATTATAAGTAATAAACACATTTTCATTTAAATTATGCTGGTGATATCTTTTTCTTTTATATTTTTAATAACAAATAATAATAATAATAATATAATCATAATGTTAGCTAAAATTATATTAATTAAAATATTTTATTTGTGTTTTTAATAACAACAACAATATTACAGATAATAATAGTTGTGATAATAATAATAATTTTTTTTTTTTTTTTTTTTTTTTTTTTGTAGGGGTTTTCTGATACTACTAGACTTCAGGACCCAATTGGGAAAAGTATGGTCTAAATAAATAAATGAAGGAATGAATGAAAGCAAGCAAGCAGTGGGGCTCACCAGCACATGCCACACGTTGTGATTGGCCCCCTGGAAAGAGCAGAAGCGAACGCTGGCCCCTAATAATCCCTGGCCGCCCCACATGTTACTGGGGATGACCTCCAGCTCTCGGATCTTCATCACTTTACTGCTGTAGACCTCCAGCTTCACGGGCTTCTCCACGTTCGCCTTCAGGAGGTCCTTCAGCAGGCTGCTCTCTTTATTCTGAGAGACATGAACTTCATCAGAACGTGCACTTTTTAGTGAAACGCGCTCGGAGCGATTCAGGATGAGGTCTCACCAGTCTGGTGTGTCCAATGGACAAAATAAAATCAAAGAAGGGCTCCAAACCGGCTCTCTCTGCTGGAGAATTTTCCTGAATCTGGGAATAAAAGCGGAAAAGAAAAAATTATTTCTAAAAATACAATTTAATGCGTCTTTAGTCACATAAATAAATCAATTCCTAAAGAAATCATAATTTCACTGCATACGTGTATTTACCAGTACACATAAGCATACTACTAAATCAAAATATATATTCTATAAAATTATAAAAAAACAGGTCATCTTAAAACAATAACAAATATCCATCAATGGGGTCAGAAAAAATAATCTTATTTTTTACAAATATAATTTTCCCCCTGGTTTTAAGCAACTTTTTTTTTTTTTTTTTTTTTTTTTTTTTTTCAGAAAAACTATATTAACATCTTTTTTCTTTTTTTTTTTTGCTTCTCGGTTACATTAAGAACGTTAAGATATTAAAAAAAAGAATATGTTTTACAGTGTTGGACCTGATCCAGAAGGATTTTGATGGCATAAGAAAAGCCTTTAAAGATTTTAAAACCCGTATTTTTTTTATAATATATTGAAGGAATATTTAAATCCTGTTCACATCCTGATGTGTTTGACTAGGACACGCATGCAAAACCTTTAGGGCACGCATCATGCACTTGAAAAAACCCTTGTGAGTCGCTGATTCGTCAGACTCGGTGCCTAATTAAATGCAATAATAACTAAATGAGTATTTTCCAGCGCTAAATATCGCACTCACCCCATGCACATGATATCCACCCTCTGCAGCAAACACGCTCTGAATCAAACCCATCATGAACTGCGGCCAGCCGGCGTCCGAACGCAACCTACTACGGCCAAGGTTTGCTCATGAATATTAATCAGTACATGGGGACGTTGCTTGGTAACCTTCCTGAAGCGTATGGGATGTACTCATTAATATTCATTCGAACGTCCGCCTTTTAGCCAATCGCGTAGAACCTCTGGCTGCGCGTGTCGTGACGCAACGCCTTCGCCGTAGTAGAATCCGTACAGTCAGCTTTTTCTTAGTTACCTCAAACGTCCGCACGAAGAAAAACGAAACGCAACGGTGTGAAAACGAGTTAAAATAAAACGATAAATTCGTCACCCCGCTAGTTTAAACAGACGTGAATAATCAATACCAGTCGATCGATTTGTATCCTTAATACAGGCTCCCTTTTCTGCGTTTGATTATTATTCCTGCGCAGGTGGCCGCTTGACGTATTTCTGTTATTTTTAAAATCACAGGTGCCGTTCGTTTCAGAAGAACTTGCTGATTTAGTTAAATCACGGACAAAACATGTCAGAAAGCGACGAAACGTGTTTGGTGAGTTTTGATTCGATCGTTTCCAGCTTGTTTTTAAGAACGCGCGCTTCAGAAAGCGACGTTATAACGACTGACGTTTGTTTTAACAGCCGTTACTCATTTATTACATGAGGGAGAAACACTACAGACGGGCCATGAACACAGCTGTGGGGAGCTTAAAGTTGTACAAAAATGATCCAGTGCTGCTGTTTTTCAAAGCTTTTGCAACTCTGATGGAAGGTAAGGTTTAAGTGTGTTTGTTTATGGCTGTGTTTTTCACTTTAAACGTGTTTATGATGATATTGTTGGTTATTATGATGGTTAAATGGCAACTGATGATGATGATGATGATGAAGGCACTTTCACTTGCATTGCAGGTCACACACAGGAGGCTCTGAGAGAGTTTGTCCATCTGAAAGCTCATCCTCATCTGTGTCTGTGTTCAACAGCAGCTCTGGTTCACGCACACAAGCTCATCGAAACTACCGGTAAGAGATTCACCGAACCCAACCGCCGTCGAATGAAGCCTCGATCCGCCGCTGCTCTGTCTTTCTTCCTCCTCAGGAGATGGAGAAGCTGTGCGGGAGCTGACCCGTGAGCTGAAGCTGTCTGGATCCGCGGCCGGCGAGCGGGCGTTGTATTACGCAGCCCTCTTTTACTGGATCCTGGGGATGAATCTCAAAGCCAGGACGTGCGTTAAAAAGATGCTGAAGCTCTCTGGGACGTCACCGGAGGTTTGCCCACATTATCACACCCATGCGTCCATTTCTAAAGTCTCCAACTGATCCAAACGCATGCTTTGAATGGTCTGTTTTTCAGCTGGTGCTTAACGCGCTGCCACATCTGTTTTTATCGAGTCTGATCATCAGATCTGATTCCAGAAGCTTTACTTTCGCTGTTCCTCAGCGATGCAATGATCTTCACAGGCCTCCGAAACATCCCGCGTTATCAGAGGAACATTTATTTCTTCATCGCTCAATTATTGCATTGCATTACATGTTTGGATCATTTTAATCTCATCTTACCCGGACGTATTATTGGAGATATAGAGGGACCGCTGATATTTATATCATTTTATGCGAGTATCCGCTATGCTGCTATAAATATCTCACCGACTTACGTTACAAGCTCTCAGAATTTCAACAGAAGTATCAGCCTCTGCAGTACGTATTTTATAAGACACATTTTTTGCACAGTTTTTCATCCTTATTCTCAACAAATTTTCTTATTTATGAGAAAATTGTCAGGTTTACGCTGTTAAATGCCGCTAATAAAAATAAATAAATAATAATAATAAAAAAAAAAAAAAAAAAAAAATATATATATATATATATATATATATATATATATATATATATATATATATATATATATATATATATATATATATATATATATATATATATATTTATTTATTTATTTTTTTTGTATTTTTTCCCCCTTTTATATATTTGTTTATTTTAATTTTTTCCTTTATATATATATATATATATATATATATATATATATATATATATATATATATATATATATATATATATATATATATATATATATATATATATATGACACAAAATACATGCATACATTTTTTTATTATTTCTTTTATCTTAAGGCTATATAACCTGTTCTATTATTTTCCAGAATAAATATTATGTTATTTCATATTTAAATGCTGAAATGCCAGTGTGGTTGGAGAGGTGTATTCATGCTGTTTGGTGAATGGTTTGTGTTCATCAACAGGGGCTTATTCTGAAGGGCTGGATTGCGTTGACCTCTGACACCGACGAGAGCCGACCTCAGGCTATACTCTACTTTGACAGCGGTGTTCGGGACACTGGCAGCTTATTTGGACTCATGGGAAAAGTAAGACGTGTACCGATGAACTCTCCCGAACGCTCTTGCAGGGACTAAGCGGTTTCTTTGGCGCGCAGATGGAGTTCTTCCTGGCGAAGCAGAGCGAGCAGGACGCTCTCGACCTCTCCAGTCGGATCACGGCCTCTCACCCGGACTTCAGCCCGGCGCTCCTCGTGAAGATGAAGGCGTTCATGTCTCTACGAGACTGGGAGCGAGCGGAGGCGGTCGCACGGAGGTGTGCGCCGCTCTCAACTTACCGTTAAGTAGAGAGTTTTAGAAGCTCTTCAGTGTTTTTTTTGCTTGCAGAGCTCTGGAGAGAGACAGACATGATCTGAAAGCCCTTCAAATGATGACCGTCATTGCTGCGGCTAAAGAAGGAAAGATAGAGCTGGTAATTTTGTTTATTTTTATTTAAATTCACATCGAATCGGTTATAGCGTTACACATAAAGCCGATGCCACATTTGTAACTTAAATTAAGATTATCATGCACTAAAATAACCAAAACCTCTATATAGTGTTTATTAACACTGTATAAATAATAAAGAAGTAGAAGTACAAAAAATTAAAGGCAATTAACTACAAAAGGCATTAATATTTTGAATCAGTGTTTATTTTTTGTTTCTAAGATTTGTTTGAATTTTTGTTAGTTTTTTTCACTTTATTCACTTTTAATAACTTTAATAGTATTCCGAACAAAAGTGTAAATGGGGGTTCGTAGAATAGAGTTCATAAAATGAATAGGGTTTGCCTAGAAACAGTTTCACAAATGAATATGTCGAATTATAAAGACCAAAAAATGTGCAAAATGTGTTTAAATCTGATTTATTTGCAGCGTAAAACATTTTTACAGTGAACGAAGATTTTCCAGAAATGTTTACAATCCCAAAAATGTGTACAATTATTAGATTTGCAAGAGTGTGGCACGTTTTAAATTCACTCATGCCCTTTCGTCGTTCTGTGTTTCAGCTGAAAGAGCGTCTTCAGGCTTTAATGAGAGCGCTTGAGATCTCCGAGCCCAGCAATCCCAGCCTGCATGTGGAGATCATAGCAGTCGTCAGCCGACTGGTGCCATTCGCTCCAAACATCCTCTTGCACGCTACTTCATACTTTTATTTGTGTGTCATTTAGATCAGGCTTGTTTATTAAGACGAGCTGAACGCGCTGGGAGTGTATGTGTCCCTAGGTGTCTGTTTCTATGATGCTTGTTGCCCGTGGGACGTCCCTGAGCTACTCATTTCTGTTTTGGAAAACTAATCTACCCTGCCTGATTATAAGTCTGTCTGTTATACAAGTCGCTGTAACGCTCCAAACTATTCTTTTCCCAACTGCAGTGTGGACACGAGCCAGAGATCCTGCAGATGTTGACCGTGTTTGTGCGTCGAGTGTGTTCACGAGCTCCGGCGGCGTCTGATGTCCTCTGTGAACTCGGCTATCTGCTCAGTCACCAAAACAAGTACAGAGAAGCCCAAGAAAGCTACTCTGCAGCACTGAAAACAGACCCCAGGTGCACCTCGGCGTTAGTAGGTACAGTGTCATCACTTCCAGGCGGCAGCCGTATCATCACTGTACAAACACGCTATTTTCACCCCAACAGCAAAAGAGCTAAAAATATATAAATACATTAATAATAATAATAATAATAATAACTAAGATTATTACAAATATTAAAAACAAATATTATTTTGTTTATTAATAACCAAGATAAATAAAATAACAATAATTATTATTTATTTATCTTGGTACATTATCTGAATTAAGCGTTTATATACCACAGTAGTATTTGTGCAAAAATATATAATTAATATATACAGTAGAATTTTTCTTTATGCAGTGTTTCTATTTTATTATTATTAATTTATTTATTTATCTTAGTGCATTATCTGAATTAAGCATTTATATACCACAGTAGTATTTGTGCAAAAAAAAAAAATGTGTGTTTTATATATATATATATATATATATATATATATATATATATATATATATATATATATATATATATACACACAGTCAAATTTATTTTCTTTATGCAGCGTTTCTATTTTATTATTATTATTATTATTATTATTATTATTATTATTTTATTGCATTATCTGAATTAAGCATTTATATACCACAGTAGTATTTGTGCAAAAAAAAAAAAAAATGTGTTTTATATATATATATATATATATATATATATATATATATATACACAGTCAAATTTATTTTCTTTATGCAGCGTTTCTATATTATTATTATTATTATTATTATTATTATTATTATTATTATTATTTTATTGCATTATCTGAATTAAGCATTTATATACCACAGTAGTATTTCTGCTAAATTTATTTTAAAGCATTGTGTTCATATGTGTCTGATATTGTAGGCCATTATAATAGAAATGTTATACGTATTTACATTTCGCCAATTATTTGTGACTATAGTGAACATTTTAATGTTTATTATGTTATAATTTCCAACTTGCTAGATGGATACTTGTGTAGATGAATCTGGATCTTTTGCATCACTGTAATATGAATTTGATAGAATGAGTTTTCAATTAAAATAATGTTGCAATGCAAAAAAAACACATGCTAAAATTTGCTTTATTTTCTTGCCAAAACCTATATGCTTATGGTCTATGTCTATTGTACACCTTTTTCTAGGCACTATTAGATGCCAGCTGATGTGCGATCAGCTCGAGGAAGCTGCCCAGCAGCTCGAGTTTTTCTGCGAAGTGCAAGAGTCTTTCGGAAAAACAGCGGTAAAAAGCTGAAATAATCCTATTTCTACAGTCCACCCATCTAGTATTGGAATTAGTGTCTTTTAACGCACGCTTAGATGAGTGATTATAAGTTTGCAAATGCGTTTGATTTAACAGGAAGTTCCTATGCTGAAGGCTCTGTTGGGCAGGAAGCAGAACGCAAGCGAGGAGACGGTGATGAAGCTTCTGAAAGACGCCACCGATCTCCATTTCTCGGTGCTTCGTGGGTTAAACTACGGCGTGGAATACCTGAGGATGCTGGACCTCAGTTTCCTTTTGCAAATAGTGCGCATGCACCTGGAGAACAAACAAGTAATAGTTTTCATAACAAACCCCTAACCCGCTTTAAATACAGATGGGTAGTTAGTAAGTCTGAACCCCTTTCCAGGATTTTGCTCTTGTTCCTGGACAAACTCCGCCGTTCTGGCTGAAACACTCAAATGTGATCCTGGAAGCCGTCGTGCGAGCTCTTCCCGGCGTGCCGCTGGCCTCTTATTACATGGCACACGTCAGCTTCCTCCTAGGTGAGTCTCAGAGTTAAACGCTCCAGCCGAGCTGACGCTAGCCGTCGCTGAGAGACCGTCCCGTGATGCCTCTGCAGGCAGACGCAGAACAGCCCAGCACTTTTTGAACCTGTGCACGGAGAAGGACCCGAGCGTCCCTGAGGTGCACCTCCTGCAGGCCCGTCTGCACCTGAGCGCTGGAGATCACGGCCGCTGTCTGAGCTGCCTGGAGGCTGCCGGCGCCGTCAGCTTCGAGGTCTGAGCAGCAGGAAGTCTTCAGTGCATGTGCATTTATTTAAGCATGCTTGCAACGATAAAAGTGATTAGACGCTGACAGGGAAATACATGCAATGTAAAAAGCATAGAAGAAGACTCTTCTCTTCAGCAAGGCTGCATTTAATGTGCAGTAAGCATTTGAAATATTATTGGTATTCAAAAAGGCTGTTTTCTATTTCAATATAATTTAATTCTATAGTTTTCAGCATCATTACTCCAGTCTTCAGTGTCACACGACCCCTCAGAAATCATAATAATATACTGATTTGCTGCTCAACAAACATTTCTGATTATTATCAGTGTTCAAAACAGTTGTGCTACATGCTAGTTTTGTGGAAACCATGCATTTTATTTTTCAGGATTCACAAATGAATCGAAATAGTTCAAAAGAACAGCATTGATATGACATAAATTAATGCAGCCTTTGCTGAATGAAAGTTAACTTCCCCAAACTAATAAACTAGACCTCACATTATTTCAGTGTGTGTGTGTGTTTGGAGCTTGTGTGTGTGTGTGTGTTTTAAGCTCGTGTGTGTGGATTTTTGTGTGTGTGTGTGTTTTTGAGCTTGTCTGGATTTTTGTGTGTGTGTGTGTGTGTTTGAGCTTGTCTGTGGATTTTTTGTGTGTATGTTTTGAGCTTTGTGTGTGTGTGTGTGTGTGTGTTTTGAGCTTGTGTGTGGATTTTTGTGTGTGTGTTTTGAGCTTGTGTGTGTGTGTGTGTGTGTGTGTGTGGATTTATCAGGTTCGAGATCGATTCCAGTTCAATCTGCTCAAAGCTCGTGCTCTGCTGAGATCCGGAGACCTGAAGAACGCCATCCAGTGTCTGAAGATCACCATGAACATGCCCGGGGTCCGCCGGCCCTCAGAGGGGCCGCAGTCCTTCATCTCCACCAGCGAGAGAGTGTCCGTGCACCTGGAGCTCACAGAAGCGCTGAGACTCAACGGAGAACAGGTCCAGCGTTTAAAGGAATGCACAGAAATCATTTGATCTAGTAGAGAAGCACAGAGTAAATGACAAGACTGAATAAATTGTACTAAACCTTGACAAGATACGATCAAATAGAGATGTGCATTAACATGTCAGCAGTGTAGCAAAAATATTATTTGACTAAATTATTAAGTGTGCTTTTAAATATTGTTGATTTAAACTGATTGTTTTGTTTTTTTTTTACTTTGAAAAGCTAGATAAAGTGATAAACACATTTTGGCTGTTTAATTGATGGGTAACACATGAATGTAAATAAAAATGCATTGGTTAATAAGTAGTTTTTTGTCATGTCGTATCCTCATAATCTACCGAGTTACTGTCATGTACACTGTTGTAAAATGATTTCTTTCCTCAGCATGAGGCCGCTAAAGTCCTGCAGGACGCCGCTCTGCACTTCAAAGGCTCACCGGAGGAGACTCGTCTCGTTCTTGCTAATGCGGACCTGGCTTTAGCGAGAGATGACGTGGATGCTGCTGTAGACGTGCTGCAGAACATCCTCCCCGCTGAGTCAACCTACATCCAAGCCAGAGAGAAGATGGCGCATATTTACTTGGAGAGGAAACACGATAAGAAGCTTTACATCGCATGTTACAGGTCCGATATCTCCTTATTTGGTGTGAGAGGTCATAGGTCACATTTTGCCCAAGTCACATTTTTAAAAGAGAAAACCTGTGTGTGTGTATATATTTTTTTTTTAAAAATATTATTATATATATATATATATAATTTTATATTAAGAAAAATTGTTTATATATATATAATATATTTATATAATATAAATATATATGGATTTAGAATTGAATTTAACTAAAAAAAGACAAGTAATATAAAGGCAAATAAATTAATTAATTAAATTAATGCACATGTAAACATTTTTTCATTTTAGAAGTATGTCAAGTTTTTTTTTTAATTTTTAATTAAATAATAAAAAGTAGTATTGGACATAAGTTATCACATGGATTTAGTATTAATAAAAAAAATTATTTGTGCTGCAGAGGTGGCACAGAAGAACATTTTCAGGTATTTAATGAGGCTCAGAGGTGGCTTGAGTGCAAATAAACTCATGAAGATTAATGTTTTAAATACAACACTTTAAACTGAAATATTAAATGACTGAAATTCTAGGTTAAAAATTAAACTTAATCCACCAGCAGGTGGCAGCAAGTCACTGATTTTATCCTTGAATCGTTCATTCAAATGATTTGTTCGAACAGCTGATTCATTCGTGAATGAATCAGGTGGCTGTCTTTCTGAATGGGTAGTCATGAGTCACTGATTCGTTAGATTCATTCAAACCGTATTTTTCATGAATAAAACTCTGCTGTGTTTTAGTTCATTAGTCCATGTTAGCTCAGGTCTAATAAATAATCAATGATCAATCAATATAATATGAAATTGTTAACTTACATTAATCATTTTGTTATTTCATTCAGACAAATAAGTGAACAGCTTCCAGGAGCTCATACTATGATCTTGTTGGCTGATGCTTTCATCAAGATAAACCAGGTATATACATAATGATCTTCATTCGGCTTCTCCGTACCAGACCTCTCTGTAAATATTTCTAAACCATAAAATATCTTGTTCTTAAAGCCAGAAGAAGCAGTCAAGATCTACCAAGAAGCAGAGAAAATTGCTCAGAAAGATACTTTAGCCCTGAAAATAGGCCGGGCTTTAGTGAAGGCTCACGAATACGACACGGCAAGTGGCTGCCACGAGGACTTCTAATTTAACATGGCAAAGGAACCGCTTGTTTCTCATCTGTAGGGGTTCTGTTTCAGGCTGTGGGCTGTTATGAGACGGCTCTGAAGACGGATACGCTGGACTGTCTTCTGAGTGTGGAGCTGTCCGAACTGCTGCTTAAACTGAAACGACCGGAGAAAGCCCAGAAGGTCCTGGAGAAGGCCTTGGATCATGAACCCAGTACAGAACTGCATTCGAACAAACACGTCTGAACCGTGAGAAACGGGGTTGTTTTTGTTCTCAGCGTGTCTTTTTTTTTTTTTTTTTTTTTCTCACAGCTTCTGCTTTGACCGCTCTGATGAACGAAGTGAGAGTTTTACGAGTGCTAGCAAAAGTACTGCGCGCCAGGAATGAGTCTGCCCTGGACGTCATGATAAAGGTTCGCTTTTAAAGTTAAAATAAACATTTAAAGGGATAGTTCACCCAAAAATGGCCGTCCGTGATGTAAACGAGCTTGTTTTTCAGCAGTTGATGAATGGGTGCCGTCAGAATGAGAGCTTAACCAGCTGATAAAAACAAGTTTATTTTCTTCAAGTCATTTCGTCCGTCCATTATCTATAATAATGCTTTCTACGGTCCAAAAATCCAGCCACATATTTGTTTGGATATGTTTTGGATCTCTCCTGATTCGAACCCTTTTTCGTTGGAGGAAGCATTATTATTATGGATGCATATTTGAGTTGTCAAAAACGTCTTAATGCTGAATTGTTTCGGCTCCAGATGTTAACCGATGCACTGGAGTGCTCTGGATTATCGTGATGGTTTTTATCAGCTGTTTGGACTCTCATTCTGACGGCACCCATTCGCCGCAGAGGATTTAATGCAGTGCAAACGAATAAAAATGCTCTTCTGTCAGTTGCATGGTCTCCAGCAAAAAGTAGTTTCCCGAATCGCGAGCGAGCGACCGGAAGAGTACGAGGACGAGAGGAAGCTGTTAGTGTTGATCTGTAGTGATTGGGCTCACGAGTTTGACCTCAGACGTGACCTGGAAAAGGCCAAACAGCACTACACTGACGCTTTAAATCACTGCCCGGATGATGAGGAGGTCAGTCAGCTCACATCTCTCTCAGGGAGAGAACGCTTTGTCACATCCGCTCTGTTTTCTGCAGGTCATCTTTCGTCTGGCTCAGTTGTACTATGAGTATCAGAAGCTGGATTACTGTGAGGAACTGTGTCTGAAGGTCCTGCAGCTCCATAAAAACCATCCCGCTGCCTCGATGGTGCAGAAATCCCAAACTTGTTCCCAAACGAGATGCTCAGCAGTTAATTGCAAACATTTATCTGTATCTCTCTGTATATTTGATTTTTATTTTGTTTTGTTTTATCCTCAGCTGTTGGCTGAAGCATTATTTTGGAAGAACCAAAAAGAGGAAACAGTCAAGATTTATGCCAGTATTATGGAGCTAAACCCAGGTGGAATGAAATAAGTTTGACACCAAATTGTGTTATTTTAGTATAATTGACATTTTCTCGATCTGTCTCTCTCGCTATCTATCTATCTATCTATCTATATATATATATATATATATATATATATATATATATATATATATATATATATATATATATATATATATATATATATATATATATATATATAAATGTGTGTGTGTGTATATATATATTTATTTATTTTAATGGTAGAATTCTTTTTGTTTGTTTAATGTTAAATTAATTATTTTTCTTTTTTTAATCTAGCCTGAAGATAAAATTTCTACATTTGTATAGAACAATAGATTAAAAAAACTTAAATAAAAAAATCTATCCTTTTTTTTTATATTTATTTATTATTATTATTATTATTAATAAAAAAATTAATAGGTTTTGCACATTTTTATTTTAAGTTTTTAGTTACCTTTTTTAATAACCATGACTTAAACACTGACGAATATCTCTCTTGTTTCCATTTTCAATAGACAACTTTCATGCCATGGCCAAGTTTCTGCACGTTCTGCGCAGGATGGGGAGACTCGATGACGTCCGGTCCGTTTTTACAGCGTGTGAAAAGTTCAGTCCACTGTCGGTCAGAGAACCAGGATATCATTACTGCAAGGGTCTCTACTTCTGGTCAGTCTTCATCAGACAGCGTTATAATTTGTATTCTAATGGGTGTAGTTGTACATTTTTTGGAAAGAGTAATGATGGTAAAGCAAAAACATTTGTTTCTTATGAATTTTAACTCTATAAGAGTAACATATTTCATCTCAAAAAAAAAAAAAAGTGAAAATTCAACAGCAATATTAGTAAAATATTTTATAGTAATTCTTTTATATATATATATATATATATATATATATATATATATATATATATATATATATATACTTTTAATATTATAAATATATAATATAACTTTTTTTTTTTTTTTTTTTGAATACATTTGACATACAAATGACATTTTAAGTTTTTTTTTTTTTTTTTTTTTTGATTTATAACATTCTGTCTTGTGGGTTCGCTTTTTCTTTTGTTAATGAGACATTTGGTATACTTAAAAATAAATAATTTTAGTGGTATTCTAGGCTGAGTACTAGAGGACAATTTATTATTTGTAAAACGCGAGCTGAAAGTATTCTAACTTTCAGTGCTTTGAGATCGTACTTGACTTGAACGCCTTTATAGTCGTCTTGTTATTGTGCATGCATCGAAATCAGGAGCACTGCATGAAATACAACGACTGAATATCACGACAGCAATCCGAGTAAAGTGGCCTTTATAGTATTGCACGGTGGCCTTCACATTATGTATTGCACATTGAGATATAGTGCATATTACAACATTTAGTAAACACATATGGTATTTCGCCCCGACGTAGTATTTGATAAATAAAGTGACGTGATGCTGCTTGACCTCAGGCACTCGTCTCAGGTGAGCGAAGCTCTGACGCACCTGAACAAGGCCAGAGCCGACACGGTCTGGGGAGAAGCAGCGCTGGATCTGATGGTCCGGATCTGCCTGAACCCCGACAGAGACGTCTTCGGAGGAGAGGCGTTAGGACGAAAGGAAACGAGGTGAGAGCGACTGACACGCGTCCGTGTTCAAATGAGAAACTCACTTCCTGCGGTTCGTTTCTCCGGCAGTGACTCTGAGAGCGAGACGAGAATGAGCACCGCTCTCAATATGCTCTCCGTGTTTCGCCCGCGATCTAAAGCCGAGCACGACAAACTCCGGCTGCTCTCGAACCTGTGTCGAATCCACAGCAAGGAGCCCCGAGAGGTGCAGAGAGCCGTGCTGGAGCTCGCAGACATGCAGGCCCAGAACGTGAGACGCCACTTCTTGTCCAGTTATTAATAGACACTTTCATTTGCTGTGTTATTTAGTCTCTAGCCCATTGGGGAGCGTACTGATGTGTTTTCTTCTACCCGTGAAAGTGTTTTTAGGAAGTTAATGGCTTTAAAACCATGAACTTTATGCATATTGTATTTAGGGATGATTTTGGTACAAATGTCGCAACACAGGATTTTCAAGATTGCAAAATGTTACCACTGTTGTAATTGTTTACTGTAGATATGAGGCTGAAATGTCACACTCTTTATAGTAAAGCTATATATGGATAAATATATAATAATAATAATAATAATAATAACGGTTAATAATAACGTTTTTGTGTGTATATGTATGTGTGTATATATATATATATATATATATATATATATATATATATATATATATATATATATATATATATATAAATATATATATATATATAAATATAAATATATATATATATATATATATATATATATATATATATAAATATAAATAAATAAATATATATATATATATATATAAATTAGTAGTGTGTGTACTTTTAATGGTTTGTTATTAAGCTGTGTCTATTATTCACCTTTACAGTTAAATAAATTAAAAAAACTGAAAATATAAATAAACTAATAAATAAAAGACAAAAACATGAACTAAAGCGTTAACTAAAATTTAAAATGAAACCAAACAAAACAAAGAAAACCTGTAAAATACATGCATGCATATATGAAAGTAATATCGGTTAACTAATGTTTGAATCAATAGTTTTAATGATTTGTTATTAAACGTTTCTATTATTTACCTTTACAGTGAAACTAAGGAAAATAAATGCATAAAAATAATTAAAAAAACGACAAAATGCTTAAACGTTAACTAAAAGCCCTCTGAAAATACAAATTACGTGATGCATATTTCTAAATGTGTGTGTGTGTGTGTGTAAATGTTCTAAGTTTGTTCTAAAGGTTTATGAGTGAAGCTCTGTCTGTCTCAGGTGATGCTGGAGGCGTCGTTGCTGACTCTGGCTCAAGGTTTCGTTCAGCTGAAGCAGGTTCCCAGAGCCAGAAACTTCCTGAAGCGTCTCTCTAGGATCGAGTGGAGCGACGCCAACGCTGAGGACCTGGAGAACGCCTGCCTGCTCTTGGCTGACATGTACGTCAAGATGGGAAAACACACGCAAGCGGACAAACTGCTCGACTGCTGCCTGCGACACAACCTGGTGCGTTCCCGCTCGCTTCACATTCACTTTTTAGTCCAGATCTTGAGAAAGCACGGTTATTTTCATGCCTTGTGCTTGTATACAAGCTAAATAATTATGAATCGCTTAAGTAGTGAATTGTAATTAGTGTAAATAGAATTGCACATAAAAAAACCTCTCTGTATTAC
>NC_056722.1:4890618-4898118 GCF_018831695.1 Puntigrus tetrazona | reverse complement strand
ATGCAAACAAATTGCAAATGCATATTTCGGTTTCGATTTTAGACCGGCGTTTCTGCCTAGTTCTGCAATATCTTTCTGTTCATTTATTACGCCTGAGAATACAGTAATAGTTCATTAACATCTCATTTTATGGTGTCCTTTTTACATGTTACGTGTAAGCGCTGTATTAATAAAAATAAATCATACATAATTACATACATTAACCCCAAATGTAGTTCATTAATAGTCCTAGGCACAGTGTAATAATACATTTAAGTGCTAAGGATACCGAAAAAGTTTAACCAATAATTCTAGTAAATAATTGTAATGACTTAATAAAAATTAATTTTAAAAATGTAATAAAAATTTATATAAAAAATTCAAACTGAAATTAGTATAACAATTAACTAAATTTAATGTAATTATTTTAATATAGTTACAAATAAATATGAAATAAATTAAATAGATATATTAAATTATATATCACTTGTAGTTGTATTAAATATTACTAAAAGTTCAGCTGTTTTCAAACTTAAATTTTTTTATATATATTATTTCTATTTTTGCATATGCACGCTTAATCTTATAATAATGAATAATATAATAATAAATAGTTTGTCCGACAGATACACACTAGGGTGTGAAGAATGTAGAAAGTGCTCACAAACAGGGAAAATGAAAAGGGGAAAAAAAGAAGTCAATCTATGATGCAACATAAAAATAATTAGAGGGGAAGGAGGGATGGTTGTGACAGAGGAAGTGATGGTGTCATTGACAGGCGCTGAAGTACCTGTATCATAACGGATCCTGTGGAAGAACTCTTAAAGATTGTGCTCGAGAAGAAAGGAGAAGCTCCAGCGGCCGTAAGTAGACTCGTAAGCAGACGTCTCGCTCCACGTCTCTGTACTTCACCGTTGACTTTCATCCACAGATGTCCGTCTCCGACAGTCCGGCGTCGTCCCTCTGCATGTTCTCCGGCCCCCTGAACCCTGACCCCGGCTCCATGAGCGCTCCGATGCCTCCGCTGGACGCCGCTCTGTACGGCCCGCCCGACGGCCGGAGCGTGGAGAGCATGATGGGATACGCTCCGTACGCCTCGTGTCTGAGCTCCGGCCCGGAGCGAGCGGCGCCGCAGAATCAGCAGGTAACACGAGCTTCTGGTGCACGCAAGCGTGAAAAGAGAGTCTTCATGAGCTCCGGGTCTCTGAAAGACTGAAACTTAGTTGCCTAATAAACACGCGGATCGATGATGTCTGAGGTGCAAATGAAATATTCAGATTTAATAATTAGATTTGGTTCATGTAACATTTAGTGTACGATTAATCTACAAGTGAAATGACTCGATGAATATGAAATGAACAAATAGTAATTATAATAGATAATTCTTAAAAGACAAAAAAAATCTATAACTATCTAAATATACAGCAGTCAACATTTGAAGATCCACAATGTTGTCAAAACTGTGTTAGGACCGTTTTGATTCACTTCAAATGTTGACTACTGTGTGTGTGTGCGCGAGTGCGTGAGTGTGTGTGCGAGAGTGAGAGTGTGTGTGTGTGTGTGTGTGTCCAGGATCTCATCAAAGTGACCTGAAATAATTAGCAGCTCCTCCTCCTCATGTTAGTTGATCTGTGTTGGTTGTAACCGAAACGAACCGATCGATGCTCAAGCGTAAAAGTAAAACGAAAGTCTTGAAACATTTGAAAAACCAGTTTTGGTTTCAGTTTTAGATGTTGGTGGTTGTGGTTGTTTTCAGTATTAGCTTTTTTGCTATTTTCAAGTTAAACTAAACAAAAATGAGATATTGCTGAAATAGCATTTATTAATTTTTTTTTGGTAATATTTGTTTTTTTCTCACTGATTTAGTTTAGGTGCTAATTGTCTGAATGCTTTTTTTTAATTCGTGTAATTTTCCGGCGCGTTACACTTCTTGCAAATCTCATGCTTTTTTCTATTATTATAAACGCTACACGTTTCTCGTCCGTTCTCGGTAACGAATCTTCGGGAAGGATTTCCCTCCGTTTCTCCTGCCGCCGCCCGCCTCCGCCCTGCGGCCGCTGGGACAGAAGCGCGGCCCGAGCAAAGACAGCGTGGAGTACCGCCTGCGCAGGGAGCGCAACAACGTGGCGGTGAGGAAGAGTCGTGATAAAGCCCGGCGGCGGATCCAGCTCACGCAGCAGAGGGCGCTGCAGCTCCAGGACGAGAACCACCGGCTCACGCTGCACATCCAGCGCCTGACGCACGAGGTCGACTCGCTCAGACACTTCCTGTCACAGCGCCACCTGCAGGCCAAAGAGAGCAACCCGGCCGAGAGCGACGCTTTGTGATTTATTTTAGTTTATTTTATTTTTTTTTTATATGTGGCGTTTGGTCGATATTAGAGATCCGTTCCGTGGTTCAGTGCGTGTTTGTGTTTCGCGTTTAAATAAAATCCGTGTGAGACGAGCGAATGTCTTGCTGTATTTTTAAAGTGCGTTTGGAAAAAAAACCCCAAAAAAACGCACGTTGCAATAAGCCTTTCTAAACCTGTTCGAGAGCGTTTTATAACTTTTTTTTTTTTTTTTTTTTTTTTTTTTTTTTTTTTTTTTACTTTTGTCCCCAGACGTTTTTAAAATCTGTAAAAAAAAAAAAAAAAAAAAGTCTCTTAATAGTTGCATTCATTCTGGCCTAGTTTATTTTTTCTCTCGTAGTAGCATACGTTTAAATCACGATTAAAAACGGCAGTCTAAAAATATTCAGCATAAAAGCATGTGCGCTGTAGCTCATGCATAAACGTTATTGACCATTTATTATATTACGATAATTATCGCCCAGCTGCTTTCTGTGATCCGACTGGCTTTTTATCACAGAATGAGACAGAAAATATATATATACTGTGATTTTTAAAAACTATGTTGATTTAGAAACCGCTTACGAACATATTTAACCGTTATGAAAATACCCCAAACGCAGATGAACCGTATATTGTTGCAGGCCATATGTATTTTTATTCAATTACAGTAAAGCGAGGCTTTTAACCATATTAGGGATTTCCTGGAAGGTCATGGGCGTGGCTTCCGCTCGAGGACGCCCTCTGGTGTCCAGTACGAGTGAAACACGGTCTGTGCGTTCATAATGCTCGATAATGGCCAGTCCATCTTATGATAGAAATTGGAACGCTAATAAAGTTGGTTGTTTGTTGCAAACAAGAGATGTGCCAAACCTGTAGTTAAAAAGCAAGCTGTGTATTGAAGCACGGACTAACTGTGTTGCTGCATCCCCAGTAAAATAGTTTCTCTTCTGGAAAATAATCCTCCGTGAACTAAAACAGATCTTAGTCAAATCTCAGTTTAGAGGAGCATGGAAGTGTGTTTCCACCGCTCAGTAAAATTATAGAAATGGCAATTGCTATACCTTTTTTTTTTTTTTCTCTCTCTCTAAATTGTGAGAGAAAATGCTGCAATAACATTTTGGTGTCAGAAATAATGTGTGCATGACACATAAATCCTGCAATCTGATCAACTTCTCAAGTCATTCAGAAAAAAGCACAACAGACTCATCGTAGATTGTGTTTTTTGGGTTGGATTTAAATAAAGAGTTAAATTGATTTTGTATTTTTTGAAAGTCAGCTTTTATAGAGAAACTAAAGAACATATTTCTTCATATCAATACTTAAAACGTGTACTGTGTGACTTTTAGGAGAACGCATCTGATTATCTGAACTAACAAAAATTACTGTACACACAAATACTGTATTTCAAAGATATAGTGAATTTGCTAAAATAAGTGGTGATAGTATAACATTAAGTGTCAAATGATTAATCGTAATTGTTTTAAAAAAAAATTTTGCTTGCATAATGTGTATATTGTTACACACACATATACATTAAAGAAAAAATTAGTTTGTATTTTAAATATTTTTATATAAAATCTAATCACATAAATACATGTATAAACGTGAATATTTAATATTAAAAATATATATTTTTTATTTCACAGCGCTTTTTAAAAATGACTGCAAGATAAAATTTTTACATTTTAACTCTTTTTCTTCTTGCATTTGTGTTTTCTTATATAATATATAATTAACAATCATTTTTTAATTTATTTTTTTTTCTTGCATTTATGTAAAAAATAAAATGAATCAATCTGGTCTAGACATCACAGCCGAGCACTTAAGTGCACTTAAAGTCTCCCAGTGCTGTGTTTTTGGTTCACAAATGTATTGTAGCTTAATTCTGCTCTCAAGCACATCCTTCAGAAATAATGCTCTTTTTAAACCACTGCTTAGCCGCTGAAATACAGACCCCGTGACAACTAGCCCCGAGCGACAGCTCACGATTTCAAAGCGGTTTATTAGGAAATGGACCCGAGCGGCGCTGGCGCTCAACGGTTAGCGTGATGATTTTGGTCGATTCGGCCGATCTGCTTTGATTGCGAGTTGCACAAGTCATCTTTCCTCTCTTGAAACGGACGCGATGACTCGGGCTGTTTGCGTGGAGGAGCTCAGGCCGAGCGGCAGTGGGACGGGTGAGATTTCGACACCGTTGTGGGACAGTGCTGGTGATAGCATCACGCACAGGGCCGCTCGGTCTTCCTGTGGTTCCTCTGCTGGCTCGGCGCGGGCTTATCTAGTCAGGCCTGCAGATGCCTGCGGCTGATAACCTGGAGCAGGCCCTGGCATCCAGCGGCGCACACAACTGTTGATGTTTGTGTGTTGTAACTGGATCCGTGTGGCGGTGGGGCAATCTGCGGTCCCAGGCCTGAAATCTGGCCACAGGGTTAGGAAAGAGTGTGTTTCAACCGAGCCTGTGTTTCTCAACACCGAGCGAGAGAACAGGCGGAGATCCAGACTCACTACACCTGATCCTCGGACGCAGCTCAGTAAAGACCCTTGAACTGTAGGCTCTCGGAGTTATTGGGTAGCTTTTAATCAAATTGTGTACACGCATGAAAAAGAGAATACACTTAGGTGTGCGTTCTTTAAAAATGACTGCATAACCTATAATATTTAACTAACTAAATATATGGGGCCAGATAAAAATCTGTATCTAATACACTTATATATATATATATATATATATATATATATATATATATATATATATATATATATATATATATATATATATATATTTTTTTTTTTTTTTTTTTTTTACGTATTTATATGTAAATGCATTTATGTTTATTATATGTAAACATAATATTTTATTAAATATATACATGATGCAAGTAAATAAATCATAGGCTGATTTTATTTATTTTTAAACACATAATGTATTACAATGATATACAACTATTTATATATATATATATATATATATATATATATATATAGGACATTCAAGACGAGACATATGCTTGAAAAGGTCACACTTGCAAAATATAATGGCGTCAGATGGTTCCAGAATAGCATGATATTATGACACAAAACAGTGGTGAAGCTATGCTTCAATAATAATAATTCATGTACATGCCGTTTTCCAAGCTTCTACTAATTGAGAGTCACCTAATATTTGTGCTTCATAAAGCAATGCGTTCCTGTGTGTACAGTATATATTGACAGAACACCCAGATTATGATTCAGCATGCTGCTGTGACATACTGTGTCCCACAATGCAATGCCCTTGACTTGACTGACTTCGCACCGAGTTTAACACCTTTTACAGAATTTGTGCACCTCGTTGCATGCTTTTGATAAAACGTTGCAGTCCGTGCATGCATGCAGAACATTTACTTCACATGCCGATGTTTCCACTCTACTAATGTAATATTTTTATTATTAAGCATGTTGCATAGTCTGTACCGATGCACTAATACTAGTTCAGTTCAGGTGAAGTTGTCTCCCCCTTGCGGTCGCTCGGCTGTACTGCAGCTGCGTCTTCCTTCGTTTCCGACGCCGCCCGAAGGTTCCCGACTCCTTCCGAAGCTCGCCGCCAGTCGTGCCAGTTTTTCCGCCCTGTCCGCGTCTCGGAGCCGGGGATCTGCTTCCGTCCATGGCCTTCATCCCCAGGCTTTATTCCCGTCGTTGAACGCGAGTAAAGCGACGAGCCTTGGTTTCCCGCGGAGAGCCGTCCGCCGCCGGACCGAACGAGACCAGACCGAGACCAGAACGAGACCAGAACGCGGCGGAACCACCTCAGACCAGCGCGAGCCGCCACCATCTTCATCATCTTCATCATCTTCCGCGCGGATGTGCTGGACCTCGGCTGATGTGATCCGAGGCTCGTCTGCAGCAGCAGGTAAACACAACGAGTCGGCTTTCAGAAATGTCAGAATTCAGCGCATTTGTTTTCTTTAATGCACGTTATAATTCATAACACTCGTTTCATTCTTCTCGTTTCACTTTTGATCTTTATTGTGACTCCTTTATTTCATTCTTTCGTCTGAAGTTGTAAGATCTGCAATGCTATCACATCTATATATCTTCATTGGCACGACTGTACAAATACAGTAACGCCAAAACTTGAGATATATATATATAATAACAGTAAAAGGTAATCTAATATTTCATAGCAGAGTTTATTCTATGGGTCTGTGGAGGACAGTGAGGAAACACACACTTTATTATAAGATTATATACATCATAGACATCTGTCTGGTGTTATATATCACCTGTTTGTCTATATATGGTTATATACTATCATTTGTCTATCTATGTATGGTTTGTTATATATCATACCCGTCTCACCTGTCTTTTCTTTCTGTAGCTGTCATATCTATCATTTGTCATCTATCTCTAGCTGTTATATAACTATCATATATATGGTTTGTTATATATTGTGTCTGTGTCTATCCATCTGTTATATAGCTGTCATATACATTGTTATATATTGTATGTTTTGTCTATCTGTTATATACCTGTCATATCTATCTCTATCAGTTTTTATCTATATATCTATCATTTTTTGTCTATATAAGTTTTTATATATCATATCTATCACTATCAATTTTGATCTATCTAGATATATTTTTCTATATATCATATCTATATCTTTTTTATCTATCTATATATCTTGTCAGTTTTTATATGTCATATCTATATCATTTATCTATCTATTTCTATTTGTTTTTATATATCATATCTATATCATTTTTATGTATCTATCTCTATCAGTTTTTATCTATCATATCTATCTGACATAGCCATCATATCTATCGTTTGTTATTTCGTATCTGTTTTATCTATCTATCTATCTATCTATCTATCTATCTATCTATCTATCTGTCTCTCTCTCTCTGTCTCTCTCTGTCTCTCTCTCTCTCTCTCTCTCTCTCTCTCTCTCTCTCTCTCTGTCTCTCTCTCTCTCTCTCTCTCTCTCTCTCTCTCTGTCTCTCTCTCTGTCTCTGTCTCTCTCTCTCTCTCTCTCTCTCTCTCTCTGTCTCTCTCTCTCTCTCTCTCTCTCTGTCTCTCTCTCTCTCTCTCTCTCTCTCTCTCTCTCTCTCTCTCTCTCTCTCTCTCTCTCTCTCTCTCTCTCTCTCTGTCTCTCTCTCTCTCTCTCTCTCTCTCTCTCTCTCTCTCTCTCTCTCTCTCTCTCTCTC